>NC_045994.1:4710392-4850392 GCF_010909765.2 Amblyraja radiata | reverse complement strand
GAGGGGCAGAGGGGAACCCACCCCCCCCCCCTATCTCCCCCAGATGACCCTGTGCCCGGGGGGGGGGGGTGCTATTACCCCACCTCCCAGGGTCTGGCAGGAAGGCCAATGCCCATCACTGCCCCTTATTCCCCACTGGAAGAGCCCCCACAATCTGACCCTTGCAACAGCAGAGGCGTTTGTCACCAAATCAGATGAAATAAAATCTAGCGTGCGTTGGTTGTCCACAGAAGAAACCATTGGCAACACTCACCGTACAGTCGTAGTGGCTGTGATACCATAGGGCCCACCTCCAAGCAGCCCCACGAGAAGGACCATTGAACACTTGATCCTGGCACCTCTTCCCACCACCGGCCTCTAGTCTACTTCCCAGTTCAATCACCCCTTCCCCAGGCAGGGCGGAGTGAAGAGCTAATCGCACGCGGCCCTGAGAGACACGCGTGGTCGGCCTGGCCAAGGATTCACCCAAGGCTCCGCTCCCAACACTGCCGGTTCACGACCCTCTCGCTGCTTGGCTTCAATCCTGCTGTCAGGTTTGGCTGGGAGGGCTGAGGGCCATTGGGATGGGCGGTGCACACGCCATCGTTGGAACTACAGAGGATACCGGTTCAAATCCCACGCTGGGCACAGTGAGGATTCAGTTTGCAAAAATTGAAGGTGCAGTTTTCAGAAATAGAGGATTTTGATTTCAAAATTTGAGGATTTCAGTTTTTAAATTTTGAGGGTACAGTTTTTTAAGAAATTTAAAAATTGAGCATATTTTTCAAAAATTCAGCATAGTTTTCAAAAATTCAACATAGTTTTTAAATAGGTTCCGTTTTCAAAATTTGAGGATATAGTTTTCAAAATTTGAGGAGACAGCTTTCAAAAACTGACGATAGTTTTCAAATATAGAGGATAGCGTTTTTTAAAAAAAATGAGGATGTAGTTTCCAAAAATTTGAGGATTCAGTTTTAAAAACAGCAGTCAAACATTCACTTGGGATGAGCAGGGCACTTTCACTGAGAACACACCTGCATTCCAGATTCAGGAGGTCCCTGCACCCCCCCCCCCCCCCCCCGCACCCCCGCCAATTCAAATTCACCACCTCATTTCACCCCCATTGACAAAAAAAACCTCCTGTTGCGATCCGATCCAATCCAGAAGGAATTTCCCGCGGGTCAGCTCGGTGTTAAAATTACCAGCTGAGCGGCAAAGAGGTGGAGAAGAGGTTTGGCGGGAGAGCGTTGGGGGGGGAAGGCAAGGGTGGCGAGGGTGGTGCGAGAGTGGGACTCACCTTGAGGTCTCGGTGAACAACACCCATTTGGTGACAGTGTAGCACAGCTTCCAGGATCTGTTGGATGCAATGACTGCATGCAAACACCAGGGCGCGTGTTAGTTGCAGGTGAGTCGAACATGGCACAGACTGGTGCAAGTCTCATCTCAGCAACAGGGCCATGCCAGGGCTAGGCAGGCCAGGACACACCCACAGGGCAAAAACTCCACAGCTCTCACCCCGTGACAAGGGAGAATGCAAAATTGGCTGCCAGATCTTTTTTTTTTCCAAATTCTTCGATGAATCCAATTGATAGGGTTTTGCGATCTGCTTTTTTGTTTTGAGGGGATGCCTTAAGGAGTCTGCTGGACAGAGTAGGGCGGTGTAGAGGGCAGCGACACTGGTCAGCTGGTCGTGTTGGTGCCGTGGGTTGGCCTGAGGTTACGGCGGGCACTTGTTGGCCAGACGGGGCCCAGCGGGCGAGGAGGGAGGGAGAGTTGGCCCCTCAGGCTGGTGGCCTTCCACCCAGAAGCAATTCAAGGCCTGAAACGCGCCCTGCTCCTCTCTCCGCGCACGCTGACTGCCTGGGCTCTTGGATTGCTGCCCTTGGATTGTGCCACGTGGCTCCCCCCCCCCCCCCAGCCCTAACGTCCCCTCTGTCCGGCAGACTCCGTCTGGGGGTGCGGGGGGGGGGGCTTGCTGCTGCAGCAAATGGGGGAATGGACCTCCCTAGCCCCAACCCCTGTCATCAACCTGCAACACTAGACTACCCTCCTCTCTCCACACATGCTGCCTGACCTGCTGAACATCTCTGGTTTCAAACACATACCCCGACAGTCCTTCACACACCCCTTACACCTCCTTATTCACAATGTGGAGGTCGCTAATAATGTCGCCATTTAACTTCCATCTGTAATTGCCCCTGAGCCAAGGAGGCGGTTTAGAACCAACCATGGTAGCTCGGCCAGTAAAGCCGTGCCAGCCTCACAGAGCCAGAGACCTCAGGTGCTGTCTGTGCGGAGTTTGCACGTTCTCCCTGTGACCGCGTGGGTTTCTTCCGGGTGCTCCGGTTTCCTCCCACATTCCAAAGACCATGTCGCCCAGTTCCATTTATTGCCAGGAACTCGAGGGCTTGAGCTACAGGGAGAGGTCGGGCAGGCTAGGACTTTATTTCTTGGAGCACAGGAGGCTGAGAGGTGATCTTATAGAGGTGTATAAATTCATGAGGGGAGTAAGATAATATATAAAAGCTGGGGATTCAAGAACCAGAGGACATATGTTTAAGATGAGAGGGGACATGTCGTGGGGTGACGCCTGTATGGTCGTGAGTAGTCACCCAAAGAGTCGTACCTTTTTCTGGTCGCCGCTGGAATTTCAGCATTTTGAAAATTTTCGGCAAACTGTGAACTATGACGGGATAAGTGGGACAAGCCCTTAAAGGTAATGGTGGAGTTATGGGGAGATGCAACACAGAAACAGGCCCCTCACCCACTGAATCCATGCCAGCCCATGAACCAGCCATTTAACGAATCCCACTTTTTAATGTTCCGATATTCCCGTCAGCCCAGAATCTATCATGTGACTACACAGGAGGGAAGCACCAGCCATCAGTCTTTGGGATATGGGACGAAAGTCAACGCAGTCACAGGAGGAATGTGCAAACTCCACACCGACAGCACCCATGGTCAGGATTGAACCCGGGTCTCTGGCGCTGGGCACCAGCTGCCCTTTAGCCTGCCATCCTTACCCAGTCTGTGTGGAGGTCTCACTGTTCGGGGGCAATTAGGGATGGACAATCACTGACCCTCATCTACATAGAACGTAGCTCAGTAAAGCACAGGAGCAGGCCCTTCGGCCCACAATGGTGTACTGAACATGAAGCCAAGACCAACTCTTACCTGCCTGCCCATATCCCACATCCCTCCATTCCCTGCACATCCATGCGCTTATCTAAACGTCTCTGAAATGCCACCATCGTGTCTGCCTCCACCACTGCCCCTGGCAGCGCGTTCCAGGCACCCACCGGCCCTCTACGTGAAAGAACATCTCCCGTACACTCCGTCCCTCTCACCTTCAAGCTGTGCCCTCTAGTCTTTGAGCTTTCCCATCCTAGAGAGAAAGATTCTGACTGTCTACCACCTCGTCCCACCCGTTGACCTGAGGTTGGGAGAGCTGCAGCAGACATCAGAGCCGAGGGGGGTGGGGGTGGGGGGCGAGGGGTGGCGGTCAACTCTTGCCCGGCCCTGACCCTGACCCGTCAACCAGTCTGTGCGGCCCTGAAAGAACATTGTCAAGAGCAACAAAGCATGACAGACGCGAGAAGGGGAGGGGTGGTAAAAGTGCACGCATGCCCTTGTCGTCTCAAAGGCCATCAAGAGGAAACCGCTTTCCAGAACAACCTTTTGTTTTTGCCATGTTTTGAGAGGGATGGATGGGGGGAAGAGGGGGGGGGGGGGAGCTTTTTGCTGGACATGACAGTTCTAAACCACACGGCAATCTCTTTGCAAGTTTGGTTTTAAACCTGGTGCTGAAAGTGAAGGGGAACCTGCGGCCGGGGGTGAAGACAGGGGTGGTTTGGGGGAAGGTGATTGTTGGGGCACAATGGCCGATCATCACACCTCCCTCACCCTGACATTTCCCTTTGACTGCCTCTCAAAGCCTAAAACACAAGAGACTTTGGAGATGGTATAAGTAGCCATGCACAGAAGGCCTTGAAACAAAAAGTAAAATAACGACACAAAGAGGACAAACGAATAACAAGAGGCAGATTCACATCTGCGTCTGCATACATCACACGGTTTTAGACTCAGGCGTATCATTATTTTAATTTTTTTTGATTTCTTTCTTTCATTTCTGTATACGTTCGAAGATACTGACCTTCAGGTCCCTGTGTACAATGTCATGGTGGTGAATGTGACTTACACTGTCTAGAATCTGATGGATACAGTGACTGTAAAACAAAGGAGCACAAGGAGAGAGGAGTGAGGGAGGAGGTGGGTAAGGGGATGGGGGAGGGGGGGAGAGAGAGAGGGGAGAGGGGGAGGGAGGGGAGAGATTCACAAGACCAGTGGACGTTGGGAGGAGTGAAGAGGAGAAACGGACAGGACAGAGACCCGACTGGAGGAGGTTGGAGCAACGACAGGTACAGCCCTCCGAGGCCTGTGAAGGAGGAGACGACAGCCGAGAAGGAGCACAAGAGCGCCGTGCAGTCAGCCGGAAGGTAATTTCTGACTTGCGAGACAGTTACCGGGGATGGTGATCTTTCCCAGGTCTATGACACTCGTGTTCAAGAAGGAACTGCAGATGCTGGAGAAACGAAGGTAGACAAAAATGCTGGAGAAACTCAGCGGGTGCAGCAGCATCTATGGAGTGAAGGAAATAGGCGACGTTTCGGGAAGGAAATAGGCGACGTTTCGGGAAGGAAATAGGCAACGTTTCGGGCCGAAACCCAAGGGTTTCGGCCCGAAACGTTGCCTATTTCCTTCGCTCCATAGATGCTGCCGCACCCGCTGAGATTCTCCAGCATTTTTGTCTACCTTCTATGACACCTGTGGGCTGTGGCAGGGCACGAGGTCCTGGCCCACTCCTTCCCAGAGAGGCAATCTACCACAAAATGGCCAGTGGATCCAAATGCATGGTGGTCCCACCCCGTACGTGCGACAATAAACTAAACTAAACTGAAACTAAAACCAGGCAGCAACAAATCACACACACCTGAGACTGACAAAGGGTGCCGTGCCGAGCCGAAAGCCGAAACGTCACCGACCCCTGCTCTCCAGAGATGCTGCCTGTCCCGCTGAGATACTCCAGCACTTTGTGTTGTTTTATTTCGTTGGTTAGTTGTGGGCACGAGGAACTATTTTCTCAATTCAAATTTCACTGCACCAATTGGTGTATGCGACAATAAATGTCCTTTGTCCTCAAACCCCTGTCCCACGGTACGAGTTCATTCCAAGAGCTCTCCCGAGTTTAAAAAAAAATCAAACTCGTGGTAAGCACGGAGAATGAACGTAGCGGGTACGTCGGAGCTCGGGGACGTCTCTTAGCGGCTCGTAACGCTAACGGCAGGTACTCGGGAAGACTGGCTAACGGCAGGTAAGCACGGGAAGACTCGTGATGATTTTTCAACATGATGAAAAATGTCCACGAGAGCCCCGAGTACCGACGAGTGGCCATTACTGTAAATCTCAGAGTTCGAATCAGGGCAAACTCGGGAGAGCTCTTGGAATGAATTTGTACCGTGGGACAGGGCTTTTACAGATGCTGGAACCCTGCGTGGAATGCCAAGTGCTGGAGTAACTCAGTAGGTCGGGCAGCATCTCTGGTGGTCTGAAGGAGGGTCTCCACCCAAAACGTCACCAGTTCCTTTTCTCCAGGGATGCTGCCTGACCCGCTGAGTTACTCCAGCACTTTGCGTCTATCTCTGGAGGACATTTTGGATTTTGCCATCTAACTTCTCCCGCGGGGAACTAACCCGTGATCTCTACCGTCTCTGTGGATCGGAGTGGGGGCAGCTCTTCCTGCAGTGTCTCCTCCACGATACACACACCCCTGACCTTCTCCTGCCCCTCCGACCTTCTCCTTCGCTGACAACGTTCCTCTCCTTGACCTTATCGTTCCTTCCTCATCACTGGAACTGAAGTCGTGGACCACATCACCAGGTGCACGCGTGGATGGAGCCAGTGTAGCGCACACACACCACGTGGACTGACCCAGGGTTCATCGACATCTTTCAGGGCACTCAAGTTGAGTTTAGTTTATTGTCACGTGTACCGAGGTACAGTGAAAGGCTTTTGTTCCATGCTATCCAGTCAATGGAAAGACTATCAAGCCGTCCACTATGTACAGATACAGGATAAAGGGAATAACATTGAGTGCAAGATAAAGTCCAATAATGTCCAATTAAAGATCGTCAGAGTATCTCCAATTAAGTAGAAGGGAGGTCAGAACTGTTCTCTACTTGTTGATAGGACGGTTCAGTTGCTTGATGGCAGCTGGGAAGAAACTGTCCCTGAATCTGGAGGTGTGTGTTTTCGCACTTCTGTACCTCTTGCCTGATGGGAGAGAGGAGAAGAGGGAGGGTGAGACTGGTCCTTGATTATGCTGCTGGCCTTGCCGAGGCAGTGTGAGGTGTAGATGGAGTCAATGGAAGGGAGGTTGGTTTGTGTGATGGTCTGGGCTGCGTCCACAATGCTCTACAATTTCTTGTGGTCTTGGACGGAGCCGTTCCCAAACCGTGCTGTGATGCATCCCGATAAAATGCTTCCTGCGGCGCATCTGTAGAAGTTGGTGAGGGTTGTTGGGGACATGCTGAACTTCCTTAGCCTTCTAAGGCAGTAGCGACGTTGAAGTGCTTTGGTGGTCGTTGCTTTGACGTAGCTTGACGTAGGTCAAGTTGTTGGTGAGGGAAGCTGGAGGAGTGACCGCTAGATGCTGGCGTCACTCAAACAGCAGAACAGCCAGCACACATCCTTATGGACCTCTCTTGCTTCACCGGCCCTTGGAAGCGGCGATCAGTGAAGCACTTACCCCCTCCCTCCGACTCTTCACTCCTCTCCCTCCCACTGCTTACCTATCGCCTGGGACAGGCAAACATCAGGGCATCACATTTATAGAACGGAGAACAGTAGAGCACAAGAACAGGCCATTCGGCCCACAATATCCGTGCAGAACTTGATACCAATTTGAACGAATCTCCTCTAAAGTAGGCGATCGATATCCCTCCATATCCATGTGGCTGTCTAAAAGTTTTTTAAATGCCACTATCACATATGCTTCCACCAACGGGGCATTCCAGGCACCCAAAACTTGCCCCGCGAGTCTGCTTTCAACTTTGCCCATACTGACATTGAAGCTATGACCTCCAGTCAGGAAACACTTATTGACTAGTGCGATGGGGAAGAGAGACAATGGAAGTGTCGCAGGAGATTTCCAATTTCCGCATTGTATGTGGATCTGATATTTCTAGACTGGGGTCGTGGCCAAAAATCAACACCATTTCCAAACTAGGAATAGACACAAAGTGCTGAAGGAACAGGCAGCATTTCTGGAGAAAAAGGATGGGTGACTTTTCATGTCGAGATCCTTCTTCATACTGGCCCTGTTCTTCATTTCCAAAGTGTCCATTATCCATTTCCACGATAGGTTCCTCTGTAGCAACTTTCATATCTTGTAGTAACTCGAAGTTGCGGGCAATGTTGGAACGTGCGGTCATGGTGGCGCAGCGGGTAGAGCTGCTGCCTCACAACTCCAGAGTCCCGGGTTCGATCCTGGCCTCGGGTGTTGTCTCGCACACGGAGTTTATACCGTCTCCCACACTCCAAAGACGTGCAGGTTTGTAGGTTAATGGGCCTCTGTAAATTGTCCCTAGTGTGTAGGATAGAACTAGTGGATGGGGTCAGAAAGGACTCAGTGGGCCGAAGGGCCTGTTTCCATGCTGTATCTCTAAACTAAACTAAACTAAATCAAGACCATTTCCAAACAGTTTGCTTCCATTTCTGCCACAAGCACCTCTGTTGCACCGTTTGTATCCTGCGGTGTCACCAAGGTGCCCCTCATGTTGAAGCGCAGTCACAGTGGTGCTTCGTGTGTTGGCTGTAACAAGATTTGATCCCGAGGTGCGGAGAGAGAGCGAGCGAGAGAGAGATGGGCAAAGATGCATCGGGTGCTGGAAGGCCATGTAACAGAGACGAGGGTTTTTTTCCAATCCATCCACGTTCTCTCTACAGCCATGCCATGATCTGTGACTGCAATCCCACCACTGGACAGATAAACGGATGGGGTTTGGAGGGATAAGGCCCAAGTGCAGGCAAATGAGACAAACCCAGAATGCCAACTTGGTTGGCATGGACAAGGTGGGCCGAAGGGCCTGCTTCCTTGCTATTGTCACAGGCTGTTAAATCAGTGGAATTCATTGCCAGTTTTCTCGCTGTAAGATTCTATGAATGACATTTACCGGGGGTCATGAAGATAGTTGTTGAATCTATGAGACGTTGCTAAATTTGTGTAGGCCCTCAAGTTGCCAGTGAGTTGTTACTGTAGCAACAAAGCCACACCATACTGTGGCTGTGGCTGCCACAGACGCTGTGGAGGCCATGTCAAAGGATATTTTAAAAATGGAGATTGATAGATTCTTGTTTAGTCCGGGTGTCAGGGGTTATGGGGAAAAGGCAGGAGAATGGGGTTGAGAGGGAGAGATAGATCGGCCACTGTTGAATGGCGGAGTAGATTTGATGGACAAAATGGTTTTATTCTGCTTCTAGAATTTATGGATATATATAACGCCATGACTCTAGTCCCATGGCTGGAATGCACCTGGGATAGAAGGCCGAGGAGGGGGGGGGGGGAAGTGGGAGGTGATTGAGGGTGGAGATGGGCCTAGATGGGGGCAAGTCTGAGCTGAACCGTGAAGGACATGCTCACTAAACCAGGAGAGAGCATCGAGCCTCCAAATACCAATCCAAATAATGGCGGTACCTGCTAATGGGAGATTTAATAGACAATAGACGATAGGTGCAGGAGTAGGCCATTTGGCCCTTTGAGCCAGCACCGCCATTCAATGTGATTATGGCTGATCATCCCCAATCTGTACCCCGTTCCTGCCTTCTCCCCATATCCCCTGACTCCGCTATTTTTAAGAGCCCTATCTAGCCCTCTCTTGAAAGCATTCAGAGAACCTGCCTCCACTGCCCTCTGAGGCAGAGAATTCCACAGACTCACCACTCTCTGTGAGAAAAAGTGTTTCCTCATCTCCGTTCTAAATGGCTTACTCCTTATTCTTAAACTGTGGCCCCTGGTTCTAGACTCCCCCAACATCGGGAACATGTTTCCTGCCTCTAGCGTGTCCAAGCCCTTAACAATCTTATATGTTTCAATGAGATGCTCTCTCATCCTTCTAAACTCCAGAGTGTACAAGTCCAGCTGCTCCATTCTCTCAGCATATGACAGTCCCGCCATCCCGGGAATTAACCTTGTAAACCTACGCTGCACTCCCTCAATAGCAAGAATTAGGGGACCAAAACTGGTCCCCTAACACCTCAACCAGAGAGGTACACTATGTTTCAAACTAAGCCCTGCTATCCTTTCCTTCGACTCCAATGTTAAAACAATAAGCCGTCTAGTCCCAGCCTAATGATTGTAATTAAATGTGAGAGCGGTGATCACTTGCGGGAAACAGTTTTGCAAAGACTAGAGAATAACCAGCGACTTGTTGTCAAACAAGGCTGTGATCAATAATAAGTAAAGTGGGCCTGTGGGCCTTGTACACATTAAACTCTTGTTACTTCCCATCAGTGGCGAGTTGTTCCTGTCCCCTCTTCCTCATCGGTTGTGGCTTTACTATGTGAATGGCTTTAGCAGCACAAACCAACCTCCCTTCTACTGACTCAATGTATACCTCACGCTGCCTCGGCAAGGCCAGCAGCATAATCAAGGACCCTGGCCACTCCCTTTTCAGGAGTAGTTCAGCACTGCTCCCTGGTTTGGGTAGGATGGTTCAGTTGCCTGATAACAGCTGGGAAGAAACAGTCCCTGAATCTGTAGGTGTGCGTTTTCACACTTCTGTACCGCTTGCCTGATGGGAGTGGGGTGAGGAGGGAGTGCAGCTGCAATTCTCTGCAATTTCCTGCGGTCTCGGACGGAGCTATTCCCTAACCAATGGTTCTTTATCGTCATGTATGCACAGCGGAGTGGAATTCTGTTGCACGACCCACAAATGCAGTTGCCATACTCTGGCGCTGTTTATAAAGAAAGAGAAGTCCAAAGATGCCCCGATCCAGGTAGGCCGCAGGCTGCTGCAGGGCTCCCTCTGTCACCCTCGACCGCCAACCGACGTCCTTCTCCTTGCCCAACCACCTTTGTGTCATGTGGCACCTCCTGCAGTCGACCTTGCAGGTGCTGAGGCAGGGCCCCAGACCCTCTCCCACCAGCCCACTCCTCTTGTCCGTCATCGCCAGCGGCTCCCTCCTCCTCCACTCTCCCGTCTGCGGGGCATCCGAGCTTCCCCCCAGCAGGCAGCGGCCCGCCGGGTTCTTCATCGCGGAGGTGAACCAGGCCCGTCGCCGCACGTGGCTAAGGCCAGTCTGCCGAGTCTTCCTTCTCGGCGGCTGTGGGTCCATCCTTGCTCCTCGTTATGTCTCCATGGTAGACGTGACCAACGGTGGTCCGTGTTGCCTGCTCTGGTCTCTGTCGCCATTGTGTGGAGGCTGGAGGCAGGTGATCCTTAGTCCGGTCAATCGGAGGCTTCTCTCCCTCTCTGGAGGATCCAAAGCCAGGAACCACACACTGGGATAGGTCTCGGACCGAGTATTGAGAAGCAAAGCAGGATGCGAGCATTCTAAGCAACAGCCTGCAGGTTGATGTAGAGATTGCCACCTCGTCAGGCAGCGACAGCGAGACGGAGGGAAACATTGCCGACGGTCTTTGATCTGACGTCTGAATAACAATGACTCTGTCGCCAACCTGGCACGGTGGCGCAGCGGTAGGGTTGCTGCCTCACAGCGCCGGAGACCCGTGTTCAATCCTGGCCACGGGTGCTTGTCTGTACAGAGTTTGTACTCTCTCCCTGTGACCGCGTGGGTTTCCTCCATGTGCTCCGGTTTCCTCCCACACTCCAAAGACGTGTGTAGAGTAGTGCGAGTACTAGTGTCGCGGGGCGATCGCTGGTTGGTGCTGAAGGACCTGTCTCTATAGGCTCAATGGTCCATTCTCATCATGTGAACACAGCACACTGACATTCTTTAGCACAGTCACAGATGCACAGTCACCTTATTTAGGGGTCAAATAAATCCCTGGTCCTGACAGTCAAAGATTCATACTCGTGTCCATCATCCCAGCCCGTGATAACGACTTTATTGGCGGTCTGAAGAACGACAACTGAAGTTTCCAACAGATCTTTATTCATAAGTTTGGTTTCCAGTTTACAGGTTCTCTAGACACGTCTGGCCACAATGTTGGTCAGCGCTGGAATAACGCGCAAAAGCAAAACAAGCAGCCCCTCCCGAGTCACGTGACCGCGGCTTCCGAGCGCCGGGTTCGATACCTGCATGCGCCGCTACACTTTGTCGATTACTTTAAACACAATCACCAATTTTATTCGGAACCCTGGGTCGATGGGCCAGGTTAGGAGAGGATTCAAGCGTCAGAAATTACCTTGCTCTTCCTGCCTAGCTCACGCACAATTACAACTACTAAACTCGTTTTCAGAACGTAGATCTGCGAGACAGACAGAAGGGGGAGAAAAATACACGGACAACATTCAGCAGTGACGTCGCTTGGATGAGACGATGTGAGGACGGAGTAAAACACACTGAAGGGAAAACGAGAGCTCTGGAGTGCAGAAAGAGTGAGATTTTAGTTCACACAAGTAAATCAACAGCTGGTGTGTGGGGTTTTGCTGGAAGTTTGTTTCTGAGTACTGTATGAGCAAGAGAGGGAGGCAGCCCACCTCATGATCCCACCGGCCATTCCCCACGAACTGAATAACATTGAGGGGCTTCCCACGCCGCCGTCAGGACCAAGGAGCGTTCATCGGCGGCTCAGTAAGCCGATGAATTCTGACGATGGATGTGGGCAGCCCCTTGCGCGGTGATCCTGTTAACACAACGCAAGCCTGCTTTCATTCCCCTCTCCCCCTGGCTAGAATTAACCAGGTGCGCAGACCAAATGGGACGACCCCCTCACAGTTTGGCATCGCTGGGTAGTAACCAAACAGTGGCACGTTTCATTGAACGGTGTGGAGGATTAACTGCCAGCTGCTCAGCACTAAGCCTTCAAGGTTGGCCGCACTTCTTCACAGAAACCCCATGTCGCTGGCTGATCGGAAAAGCACATCCTCGACTAAATTTTCCGTCTCCCGCCAGTCCCAAAGATAACACTACGCTACGGGAGAGCCTGTGAAGCCCTGTTGTAGGCACATGAATGCGGGGCAAGTTGTTTGTGGTGGGTGCCTGGAACAAGTTGCCAGGGGTGGTGGTGGAGGCAGATATGATGGTGGTGTTTAAGAGGTTTTTAGACAGGCACATGGATATGCGGGGAATGGAGGGATATGGATCAACCTGCGGGCAGAGGAGATTAGTGTTGCTTAGCGACATGTTTGGCATGGACATTGTGGGCCGAAGGGCCTGTTCCTGTACTGCACTGATGTATGTTCTATAGTTAAGACACAGTGATATGTCTCCAAGCCAGGGTGGTGTGTGTGCTGGTGTGGTGTGGATCACATGCGGGTGGAAGAGATTACTTTAACTTGGCATCACGTTCAGCATGGACATTGTGGGCCGAAGGGCCTGTTCCTGTGCTGTCCTTTGGCATGTTCTAGGTTTTACAATCTGAAACCTAGTATAACCTAGCATGTAAGGCAGCAACTCTACTGCTGCCTCGGGTTCGATCCCAACTACGGGTGCTGTCCGCGCGGAGTTTGTCCGTTCTCCCCTTGACCGCGTGGGTTTTCCCCTGGTGCTCTGGTTTCTCCTGCACTCCAAAGATGTACAGGCTTATAGGTTAATTGGCCTTGGGTAAAGATTGCAAGTTGTCCGTAGTGGGCTAGGATAGTGCCAGTATTGGACTCGGTGGGCTGAAGGGCCTGTTTCCGCGTTGTATCTCTAAACTAGAACTGATAATTTATTGTGTTTTGATTATTGAATATTTATTTATTTATTGTGTGAATCATTTATTGCAGTAAATCCATAGCGTAACAATTGTTCCCTTTCCCATTAAACCCTTCCCAGTGCAAATAACAATTAAATACTCTTGCCATTGTTGAGTGTCTTTTTAATCTGTGGAAAGTAGTTTTAATTTAATCAGAGAATTGAAAGGCCAAGAGTCTCATCTTCTGCCTTTAATTATATTGAATGCTGTCAGGTAATTATAGATGTGTCAGGACCACAACAAGAGACAGTGTCACCCATTCAGCCACGTCCCTCTCACCTCCAACTCCTCGCCTTCTCATCTCTACAATGTCCCTGAGATTCTAAATAATGGTCCCCTCTAAACTACCCCTCCAGTCTGCAGCCGGACAATTAGAGTTTTGCTTTCCCTTTGCACTTCAAAGTACTGAGGGTACTAAAGACCTAAGTACTAACAGTACTAAAGAACTAAGTACTAACAGTACCAAAGAAGTAAGTACTAAAAGTACTAAATAACTAAGTATTAAAAGTACTAAAGAGCTAAGTACTAAAGAACTAAGTACTAAAAGTACTAAAGAACTAAGTACTAAAAGTACTAAAGAACTAAGTACTAACAATACTAAAGAACTAAGTACTAAAAGTACTAAAGAACTAAGTACTAAAATTACTAAAGAACTAAGTACTAAAAGTACTAAAGAATTAAGTACTAAAAGTACTAAAGAACTAAGTACTAAAATTACTAAAGAACTAAGTACTAAAAGTTCTAAAGAACTAAGTACTAAAAGTACTAAAGAACTAAGTACTAAAAGTACTAAAGAACTAAGTACTAAAAGTACTAAAGAACTATGTACTAAAAGTACTAACATCTAAAGTCATACAGGCCCTTCGGCCCAACTTGCCCACGCCAACCAACGTCCCATCTACACTAGTCCCACCTGCCTGCGTTTGGCCCACATCCCTCTAAACCTGTTCTATCCATGTACCTGTCCAAATGTTTCTTAAAACATTTGCGATAGTCCCAACTTCAACTAGCTCCTCAGGCAGCTTGTTCCATACACGCACTACACATTGTGTGAAAAAGTTACCCCTCAGATTCCTATTAAATCTTTTCACCTTAAACCTATGTCCTCTGCACGCTGTCCAACTTGACAAATCTTTCCTATAAAATGGTGTCCAGAACTGAACGCAGTACTCTAAATGCAGTCTCACATCATCTTATACAACTGCAACATGACCTCCCAACTTATTTTCCCAATACTTTGACCAACCTATCTACCTGCGACTCCACCTTCAAGAAACCCCCTGCTTATAGCTCATGCCCTCGAGTCCTGGCTACAAGTTCGGAAATCTTCTCTGCACCCCTTCCATCACAGTCAATGAGAATGTCTCTCTCTCTCTCTCTCTCTCTCTCTCTCAACAAACAACCTTGAGAGGCTTCTTAGTTTGAAATCATTCACAAAACGGAATGAACTCAATTACATTTCCTGCACAGTTTTTGGTCTGGGCAGGTTTACGGAGTGCTGTTGTCTGCTATTAAATCCAGGACCGCTCTTCCCCGCCCCCTAACACACGTTTTTAACAGGATCACTGCTTGCGACAGAAAATCACGACAAATATCGCAACTTGTTCCACACAGACATCATGGCTTTAGAATTCCCAACGTGGGAGCTGGGAGAATGTTTATTAAACTTTGCATCTCGCTGAGCTCCCGTTGCTCCTCATTCGACGCTAACTCCTGGAGGTGAGTGTTTAAGTTTCATCTTCACCCAGCGATTCACTGGGTGCTCCAGTAACGTCTGTGGCAGGCAGAGTCAGAGAGAGGACAAACTTTAATTGGAGGGACCGCACCTCATCTTTCGCTTGGGCAGCTTACAACACAGCGGTTGTTTAAGAAAGAACTGCAGATGCTGGTAACATTGAAAGTAGACACAAAATGCTGGAGGAACTCAGCGGGTGAGGCAGCATCTATGGAGAGAAGTAATTGGCGAAGTTTTGGCCCTAAACGTCACCAATTCCTTCCTTACCGGTCTCAATAGACAATAGGTGCAGGAATAGGCCATTCGGCCCTTCGAGCCAGCACCACCATTCAATGTGATCATGGCTGATCATCTACAATCAGTACCCCGTCCCTGCCTTCTCCCCATATCCCCTGACTCCGCTATTTTTAAGAGCCCTATCTAGCTCTCTCTTGAAAGCATCCAGAGAACCGGCCTCCACCGTCCTCTGAGGCAGAGAATTCCACAGACTCACCACTCTCTGTGAGAAAAATTCCTTTGCTCCATAGATGCTGCCTCACCCGCTGAGTTTCTCCAGCATTTTTGTGTACCTGGAAATGTTGTTGTCACTAACGGTCTGGTGTGGCAGGACTCCGTTCAAAAACTAACTGAGCAGCTTCTTGTTTAGTTTAGTTTAGTTTAGAGATACAGCGCAGAAACAGGCCCTTCAGCCCATCGAGTCCCTGCCGACCAGCGATCCCTGCACATTAACACTATCCTACACACACACACACACTGGGGGGATAGTTTACAATTTTACCAAGCCAATTAACCTGCAAACCTGTATGTTTTTGGAGTGTGGGAGGAACCCGGAGCTCCCGGGGAAAACCCACACAGGTCACGGGGAGAACGTGCAAACTCCCTACAGACAGCACCCGTAGTCAGGATGGAACCCGGGTCTCTGGCGCTGTGAGGCAGCAACTCTACCGCTGCGCCACCGTGCCATCTCTCCTTTAGTCTCCTTTCTTCCCTAGGTCAGAAGCGTTCTCACAACAGCGGGAGTGAGTGGGTTGTGCAGCTGATGGGACAAGGGAACCCTCAGCAGCCATGATGTCTGATGTACAAGTGTTACCGCGGAAACGTCAGAGTCGAGGGGTGAAAGGTGATGGACGGAAGACCTTACCTTGCATCAGCTTCACTGTAGTACTCTCTGGCGACAATGTCTTCAAATAATTCACCTCCGGTCACCCTGTCGAAGACGCAAACAGAGTATTCAGCACTACATCAATTTGCACACGTTCACATGTCTGATTAGTTGCCCAGACCTGGGCTTCACAGTGCAGATTGGAGGTCTGAGCTATAAGGCAAGAGAAGATGTAGTCTTACACCAGAGATTGTCATAGTGTGGAAACTGGCCCTGCAGTCCAACTTGCCCACACCGACCAACATGCCCCATCCACACTAATCCCTCCTGCCCATGCTTGGCCCATTACCCTCTAAATCTGTCCTGTCCATGTACCTGTCCAAATGTCTCTTAAACATTATGATAATACCTGCCTCAACTACCTCCTCCGGCAGCTTGCTCCATACAACTACCACCCTTTGTGTGATGGTACCCTTGCCGTTCTTATTAAATCTTTCTTCCCTCATCTTAATCCTTTGTCCTCTGGTTTGGTTTAGTTTAGATTACTTTAGTTGAGTTTGGCCTGTCACCCCCTGAATCCATCCAATGCCCACATCTGCCCAAATGTCTTTTGAAATCCATATTAATATGTTTCTGAGCTTCCACTGGCTGCTGATTCCATATGTGGTCCACCTTATGAGTACAAGGTTAATTCCCGGGACTGTCATATGCTGAGAGAATGGAGCGGCTAGGCTTGTATACTCTGGAGTTCAGAAGGATGAGAGGCAATCTTATTGAAACATATAAGATTATTAAGGGTTTAAGAAGGAACTGCAGAGGGGGTGGTGCGTTAGGGAAGGGAAGAATTGACCAGGGAGTTACGGAGGGAGCGGTCTTTGCCGAAAGCAACGATTGCTTGGGTCCTTGCATGGAGTCGAGGGGGGAGGATGACTGCTTGGGTCCTTGAATGGATTATTAAGGGTTTGGACACACTAGAGGCAGGAAACATGTTCCCGATGTTGGGGGAGTCCAGAACCAGGGGCCACAGTTGAAGAATAAGGGGTAAGCCATTTAGAACGGAGACGAGGAAACACTTTTTCACACAGAGAGTTGTGAGTCTGTGGAATTCTCTGCCTCAGAGGGCGGTGGAGGCAGGTTCTCTGGATACTTTCAAGAGAGAGCTAGATAGGGCTCTTATTAGCGGTCAGGTGATATGGGGAGAAGGCAGGAACGGGGTACTGATTGGGAATGATCAGCCATGATCACATTGAATGGCAGTGCTGGCTCGAAAGGCCGAATGGCCTACTCCTGCACCTACTGTCTATTGTCTATGAGTGGAAATGTTGCTCCTGGGGTCACACTTCCCCAGAGGGCCTATTGCTCCAGATGTCCTTGAAGTCCCTCTTGCCCCTGTCCCTCTTGCCCATGGGCTCCATTGATCTCGAGGTTCCTCTAGCTTCTGGTGTTCCTCTTTCTGTTGAAGTCTTCCTTGCCCCAGAGGCCTCATTGCCCCAGAGATCCATTTCATCTGGAGATTCTGGACAGAGACTCTGGATATTGTAAATCATGACCTGTTGTGGTGGACCAAGTCTCCAGAGATAGGAGGAGGTGATATAGCTGCCACTGCCGTCATTCTGATGGCCTCCTTTGTGTGTGGTCACATCAAGCTGTGCATGGAACCAAAAGTACACAAACACCATCAAGACCCTTGTTCTCTCATCTCTACCACAGCCTTACCTCCAGCCCCCTCCAGGAAGGCCTGAATGCCCTCAAGGGCCTGTCTCACTTGCTGAGTTTTTTCGGCGACTGCCGGCGTCATATCAGTGTCGCCAAAAGATTTTGAACATTTCAAGATCCAGCGGCAACAAAAGAAATGTTGCGAGACTTGAAAAAAACACCGCGCGTCATACGTCATCACGCCGCGAATTTTTCGGTGACCTGATACATAGAAAATAGGTGCAGGAGTAGGCCATTCGGCCCTTCGAGCCTGCACCGCCATTCAATATGATCATGGCTGATCATCCAACTCAGTATCCCATCCCTGCCTTCTCTCCATACCCCCTGATCCCATTAGCCACAAGGGCCACATCTCACGCCCTCTTAAATATAGCCAATGAACTGGCCTCAACTACCTTCTGTGGCAGAGAATTCCACAGATTCACCACTCTCTGTGTGAAAAATGATTTTCTCATCTCGGTCCTAAAAGACTTCCCCCTTATCCTTAAACTGTGACCCCTAGTTCTGGACTTCCCCAACATCGGGAACAATCTTCCTGCATCTAGCCTGTCCAACCCTTTAAGAATGTTGTAAGTTTCTATAAGCTCCCCCCTCAATCTTCTAAATTCTAGCGTGTACAAGCCGAATGATGTGTCACTCAATGATGCCGGCAATCACCGAAAAAACCGCCAAGTGGGACAGACTCTTCAGTTTCTTCCTCAGAACCAGAGAACCAGCCAATTTCCCTCCACCAACAATCTCCTCCGCCTAGCGGAGCAACTCCTTATTTTATTTAGTTATTTGTTTGTTTTTATTAGAACCAATTGTACAGAGATAAAACATCGGCATCTAAAATTATACAATTATTGTACAGCTACATTTTTAACCTTATAACCTGAATTATGAAAATGAAAAAAGAAATTAAAAAGAAAACAAGAAAGAAAAAAAAGTAGAAAGTTAAAAGATAGATTGAAGAAGAACAAAAGAGAATCCCCTAAACTACCCAAGCAGTGTGGCAGAAAGATATAGAAATAAGAAAAAAGGAAAAGAAAAGTGGAGATCTACCTTGCCCCTCGTCCCCCCCGCCCGCCTCACCCAACCCAGCATCGGATTTAAATTTAAATTTTTGATATATTTTCCAAAATACTTAAAACTAAATTGGATCCCGACATAAAACTGATCACACTAGGTACGTCAGAGGCCTGTTCTGAGCTAACGATATTTCAAAGACGTTTCCTTAACTATGGCCTAATAACGGCGAAAAAATTAATACTTAAATTTTGGTAACAAATCTACAGTGAAGATGTGGATCACAAACATGTCCGAGACACTACATTTGGAAAACATTAGGCTTGTCTTGGCGGAAAAAGCAGATCAATTTCTTAAGACATGGACACCCTTTACCGAATTCTTACAACAATAGCATGGTGCTACTCCTTATTTTTAACAACTTCGACTCCTCCTGCTTCCTCAAAATTAAAGGTGTAGTAGCCATGGCCACCCGAATGGACGACTGCATTGGTGCTACCTCCTGCACCCATGCAGAACACATGGAGTTCATTCACTTCACCACCAATTTCCATCCAGCACTGAAATTAACTAGGACCATCTCCCGACACCTCCCTTCCGTTTCTTGATCTCACCATCTCCATCACAGGAGATAGACGATCGACTGACATCTATTACAAACAGAGGACAGACACTAAATGCTGGAGTAGCTCAGCGGGACAGGCAGCATCTCTGGAGCGAAGCAATGGGTGATGTTTCGGGTCGAGACCCTTCTTCAGACATGCCAGCATTTTGTGTCTATCTTCGGTTTAAACCAGCATCTGCAGTTCCTTCCTACACATTTTGTCTATTACAAATCCACTGACTCCCACAATTATTTTGACTACACTTCTTCCCACCTTGCCTCCTGCAAAGACTCTATCCCCTACTCCCAATTCCTCCATCTACGCCGCATCTGCTCCCAGGATGAGGTGTGCCGTACCAGGACATCCGAGATGTCCTCATGTTTAAGGGACCGGGGGTTCCCCTCCTCCATCACAGAAGGGGTTGATGTCATAGAAGCATCATCACGACACCCTCACTGGGGTCTCCTCGATATCCTGCAGCTCCAACGTCTGCTCCCCCTCCCCCCCCCAGTCGCAATAATGACAGAGTCCCCTACAACAGACAGTCCCCAACAACACAGTCCCCTACAACACAGTCCCCTACAACAGACACAGTCCCATCCAGGACAATATCCATCTGGTCCGAGACCTGGTCTACCCACTGCCTTTCTCTCCCTCGACCAGGAGAAGGCTTCTGACAGGGTTGATCACGAGTATCTGTTGAGGACTCTGCGG
Organism: Amblyraja radiata; assembly: GCF_010909765.2. Lineage (NCBI taxonomy): Eukaryota > Metazoa > Chordata > Chondrichthyes > Rajiformes > Rajidae > Amblyraja > Amblyraja radiata. Next base: position 4,830,614 of record NC_045994.1, on the reverse strand, counting down.
GCGTTTGGGTTCGGACCGCACTTTGTGTCCCGGATCCGACTTTTATACGCCACCGCAGAATGCCTCGTGAAAGTCAATGGATCCTTGACGGCCCCCATTCCCTTCCACAGAGGAGTACGTCAGGGATGCCCCATGTCTGGCCAACTGTACGCCATCTGCGTGGAGCCATTCCTTAGTCTGCTTCGGAGGAAGTTGACGGGCATGGTTCTACGCGAGCCGGACATGGAGGTGGTCCTCTCGGTCTACGCCGATGACGTGCTTCTCATGGTCACCGACCCCGTCGACCTGCAGAGGATGCGTGAGTGCCAACGAGTCTTCTCGGCAGCCTCCTCTGCCAGGATCAACTGGGGGAAATGTTCTGGACTCTTGGTGGGTCCCTGGCAGGTGGAGATGAGGTCTTTCACGTGGAGTACCACACACCTCCTCTACCTGGGAGTCTACCTGAGTCCCGGTGCGGAGACCTGGCTGGCGAACTGGCAGGAGCTGGAGGTGAAAGTCGTCACTCGGCTGGGGCGCTGGGCGGGTCTCCTCAGAGTGCTTTCGTACCGGGGCAGGGTGTTGGTCATTAACCAACTCGTGGCCTCCATGCTCTGGTACAGATTGACCACATTGGTCCCATCAGCCACCTTTGCTGGGATCATCCAGAAGAAGTTGGTGGACTTCTTCTGGGGCAACGGAAAGCACTGGGTCTCTGCAGCGGTCCTGAGTCTCCCGATCGAGGAGGGCGGTCAGTCGCTGGTGTGCATTCGCACCAAGTTGGCGGCTCTCCGCCTCAGGACCTTGCAGAGATACCTGTACTCAGGGCATCCTCCCAGGTGGCACGTGCTGGCAACGCACTTTTTCCAACGGAGCCGCTGCCTTCAAGGAGGTACGCGGATCCCGATGGTGGGGGTCAGCCGTGCGGTCCTGATGGGGATGCCTGGCTTCTACAGGGACTTGTTGAGAGTCTGGAACCTGGTTGGCGTTGACCAGGCCCCACCTCCACCGGCGGAGGGTGACGGCCCGGGCTTGAGAGCAGCCGGTCCCTGTCCCGCCCCATCGGGTGACCGGGGGGCTCAAACGTGTGGAGTACTTGTGGTTGAGCAAGCCCCCGCTCAGCCGGAAGTACTCATCGGACACAGGCGCCGTAATCCATCCCGGGAGCCGGTCCCACACAATTTGAGCCGCCTTTCCTCGACACCCTTCGTCTCCCTCTGAGACGCAGGGAGGCGTGTCCTGTACAGGCTCCTCCTCCACACCCTGCACTTCCTCGCCCTGGTCCACCGTCCGGACACCAAGTGGCGGTCGGTGTTGCCTTCCGGTCGCGAGGGGGGCCCCGGTGGGGGTCCCTCTACGCAGGGATTCTCCTCCTCTACATTGGGGACCTGGGGTGGAGGGTATTGCACCGAGGTGTTCCCTGCAACCTGTTTCTCTCGCGGTTCAGACTCACCAGCCGCCTACCACTTTTGCGGGCTGGAAGAGTCTGTGTACCACGTGTACATGGAGTGCGTGAGGCTGCAGCCACTGTTTGAATATCTAAAGGGGCTGCTCCTTGCCTTCTGGCTGCATTTTTCACCCACCATCCTCATCTTTGGACACCCTGTGCGTAGGGGAGAGGGTAGGGCTGAAGATGTCCTGGTTGGGTTGCTCCTGGGCCTGGCCCAGCTGGCCATCCGCGAGTCACGGCGCCAGACAGCGGAGGTCTCTACCCAAGCAGGCTGCCTGCCCCTTTTCCGGGGTTACGTCCGTGCCCGGGTGGGATTAGAAAGGGAATACGCCCTGTCTGCGGGCACCCTGAGGGAGTTCCGGGACCGCTGGGCTCCGCAGGGTGTTGAATGTATCCTCAATAAGGATTGTATCATAGTTGTATAGTAGTTTATTATGGATACATGTTTGTATTGTATTATGGTGGTGGGTTCTGGCTTGTTTTATTGTAGTGTAATATTCTTTTTAATAATTGAATAAATTTAAAAAAAAAAATAATAATAAATAAATAAAAAACAGACACAGTCCCGCTACAACAGACACAGTCCCCTACAACAGACAGTCCCCTACAACAGACAGAGTCCCCTACAACAGACAGAGTCCCCTACAACAGACAGAGTCCCCTACAACACAGAGAGTCCCCTACAACACAGTCCCCTACAACACAGTCCCCTACAACAGACAGTCCCCTTGTTGTGAGATAAATGAAACTTTCACTACTCGTAATTAACTTAACTTTATTTAAGCTTTAAGCAACTTATTTCTTTAATACATAAACTCAGAAACGTCTGGCAAATATAGCTGATTCCGCAGGGTTTTCCCGCCCAAAATACTTCGCACATGCGCACACTCCGGAAATGTCCTGCACATGCGCACTCTAGAAATGTCCTGCGCATGCGCACACTTTAGAAGAGCTCCGCACATGCGCACATGCGGCCACTTCATTCTCCCCTCCTATTTATAAGTTGAGACGGTCAGGAGGTTTAATACGTCTTGATGACCGTCGCAGCACTGGAGCCTCAGGAGATACCGGTGTTTCAATAGCTGGGGGTAGATATATTGCTTGGTCATCAACTTCACTCATATTGTTATTTAGATTTTCAATTTTAGAATTTCTTGTAGAAGTTTCCATAGAGGATGCTGGAAGTGTTGGAGGAAGTTCCCGATTAGTGTTATCAGGAAGTGACGGAGCTGACGGAGGAAGTTCCTGATTAGTGTTATCAGGAAGTGACGGAGCTGATGGAGAAGATGGACATGGTGCAAGGTCACGAAGTGATACAGTTGACTGACGTCCATCCCGATACTTGATAGTTGCATAAGAAGGGTTGACATCAGTCAGTTCAACTTCATCAACAAAAGGTTCATTCTTATTTAATCGGACATAACGACGAAGCAACACAGGCCCAGGGCTCGTCAACCATGATGGCAGAGAAGTACCACTAGAAGAACGCCGTTTGAAGTTAAAGAACCGCTCGTGTGGAGTAGTATTGGTAGCAGTTGACAGTAGAGATCTGATGGAGTGTAATGCATCTGGTAGAACACATTCCCACTGCTGATCTGGTATATCATTTGACTTTAAAGCCAGTTTCACTGCTTTCCAAATGATTCCGTTATACCTCTCAACCTGACCATTTCCAATAGGATGATATGGTGTTGTTTTACTTGTTGCAATTCCTCTCTTAGAAAGGTAGTCCTTTAAATCTTTTGACATGAATGAGGTGCCCCTATCAGAATGTATGTAACTTGGAAATCCACAGAATGAAAACAGTTGATCTAAACATTTGATAACCATAGCAGCTGAAATATTTGGACAAGGAAAGGCAAATGGAAACCTCGAATATTCGTCAACTAAGGTAGTATATAAAAATTTCGAGAGGAGGATGGTAAAGGCCCTTTGAAGTCAATACTCAAACGTTCCATAGGTTGAGTAGCTTTGATCAATCTTCCTTCTTCAGGACGGAAGAACCTTGGTTTTAATTCAGCACAGATTCTACATGAAGCACACGTCATCTTCACATCTTCTGTAGAGAAAGGTAAATTTTTGGAACGAACATAGTGTAACAAACGAGTGACTCCAGGATGACACAGCCCATTGTGAAGATCAGTGAGTGCAGAAGAATGAACAGAGGCACAAAATGCTCGAGTTAATGTGTCCGGAGCAACATTATCCTTACCAGGGCGGTACTCAATTGAATAACTATATGCGGATAATTCAATCCTCCATTCATGAATTTTACTATTTTTAATCTTCGTTCGTTTCCGATTAGCCAGCATAAAAGCTACTGAACGCTGATCTGTTATCAAAGTGAAGTGCTGGCGAGCAAGGAAATGACTCAGTTTCCTCACTGCTTCAATAATTGCTGTAGCTTCCTTTTCGACGGATGGGTAGTGCAATTCACTACCTTGGAGAGTACGAGACATGAAAGCCGCTGGTCGTCCTCCTTGATTTAATGTTGCTGATACTGCTAAATCAGAGGCATCACATTCAACAACAAAGGGGAGATCCTCATCGATGGCGTGTAATGTCGCAGATTCCAATTGTTTCTTTAAAGAAGTAAAGGCACCAATTGCTGTAGAGTCAAGGGGGAAAGATTTTGCTCTAATCAAAGGTTGAATTTTGTCAGAAAAATTTGGTATCCATTTAGCATAATATGCAAACATCCCAAGAACCCTTCGTAGAGAGTTTAATGTTGCTGGAACAGGTATCTCTTGGAGTGGGCGGAGTCTTTCTGGATCAGGCTTGATTATATCATTTCCAACCCAATAACCAAGAATATTAATTGATGATACTGATGCTATTGACTTAGCCTCATTTAATGTTAGATTTTTAGAATGTACAACATCTAAAAACCGTTGTACATTTTCATCATGTTCAGTTTGGTCTTTTCCTGCAATAGTTATATTATCAAGATAAGGGAAAGTATCTTTAAGGTTTTCCTGTTCAACAAGTTTGTCCATCTCTCTCTGAAAAACAGCCACGCCATTAGTTACCCCAAAAGGAACTCTGCAGTAGTGATATGATTTCCCATTTGCTTCAAACGCAGTGTATTTCTTCTCTGATTCCTTCAGAGGAATTTGATAGTAAGCACCTTTTAAGTCAAAAGTAGAGAATATCTTATACTTAGCTAATGTATTGATAATCTCTTCTATTCGAGGTAATGGATATGCATCAAGCTCCGTGAACTGGTTTATAGTTTGAGAGTAATCAATGCAGAGTCTCTTTCTATGTCTCTCCAAGGGGTCCTTAACCATGACAACTTGTGCCCTCCAAGGGGAAGAACTGGGTTCTATAATCCCTTCTTGTAAAAGATTAGTTACTTCTGTGTTAATAAAGTTCCTATCATCTTTACTAAAATGTCTTGATTTTGTAGCAATTGGCTTGCACTTGGAGGATAAATTAGTGAATAATGAAGGACATTCAACAGATGCAGCAGAAAGACCACACAATACTGGTGGCTTTGACAATACAAGATCAGGCATAGTTCCTTCATACATTATTTGAAGTGATCTGTGCAGTTTCTGGAAATCCTGACCTAGAATTATATCGCTACACAAATTTTTCAAAATACCAAGACATACAGATTTATAGCTAGTTTTGTTCAGAATAAAGTCTACAATACAAGATCCTATAATTTGAGTATTGAGAGTTGTCAGAGCCATCGAGATTTCTCTATTTGAAGGAATTATAGTTAGATTTAGTCGGGACACAACTTGTTCACTTATAAAACTTTCTGAACTGCCAGAATCAAGTAGTACATTAAGTGTATGGCCATTAATGGATACCGTTGTAGCTGCATGAGACAAGCTCTGAGGAAATGCAGCTGTAATTGCACATAAAGAAGGCGTGTATATGGCAGCAGTCACACTTTTAGTAGTTGCTTTGGACTTGCATACTCTAGAATAATGTCCCTTCTTGCCACAACTATTACAAGTTGCCTCTTGAGCAGGACATGTCTCTCTCTTATGAATATTACCCCCGCAAAAGTAACAGTTCCTTTTTGAATAATTATATGCTGCGGCAAGGGCACCTTTATCAGTAGAAATTGTTTCCGTTTGCTCCATATTAGTACGTGGGTGAAATTCTTTTGTAGTAGTTGCAGCAGAATACACATTAGATGAGCCATAAGCATCTGAATTTTTCTGAGCCAAGTCTAAAGAGTAAGCTTGATTGTAAGCTGACTGTAAATCCAAGGTTTTGTGTTCTAATAGTCTCTGTCGTATTAAAGGCGATGCCAAACCATTGATAAAAGAGTCTCGAATAACTTCCTGTCGATATTGATCAGCCGTAACTGCTTTGAAGGCACAGTCTTTACTAAGTCTTTGAAGTTCTTGTAAAAATTCATCAAGTGACTCACCAGGTTTTTGTTTCCGAGTAGCAAGGAGGTGTCGAGCGAATATCACGTTGGGTGTCTTAACGAAGAGTTTGCTTAGTACATCAATAGCAGAATCATAAGTTGTACATTCCTCTATGTAATCATATACATCAGAAGAGACGAAGCTTATTAATGTCTTGAGTCTGTCTGGTGCATCATTGCCACACTCATCAAAGAAGTTATTTAGTATACGAAGCCAGTGCTTCCAATTCTTTGCAGCAGCAGGTGAGTTGGGATCCAGATCCAAGCGTTGTGGTTTCAGTAGCTTCTCCATCCCAAGTCGGACTGTTTGACTTCTGAGATAAGTTGCTTAAATTGTTGTGAGATAAATGAAACTTTCACTACTCGTAATTAACTTAACTTTATTTAAGCTTTAAGCAACTTATTTCTTTAATACATAAACTCAGAAACGTCTGGCAAACATGGCTGATTCCGCAGGCTTTTCCCGCCCGAAATACTTCGCACATGCGCACACTCCGGAAATGTCCTGCGCATGCGCACATGCGGCCACTTCACCCCTACAACAGACACAGCCCCCTACAACACAGTCCCCCCTACAACAGACACAGTCCCCCTACAACAGACAGCCCCCTACAACAGACACAGCCCCCTACAACAGGCAGAGCCCCCACAACACAGTCCCCTACAACAGACACAGCCCCCTACAACAGGCAGAGCCCCCACAACACAGTCCCCTACAACAGACACAGCCCCCTACAACACAGTCCCCCCTACAACAGACACAGTCCCCCTACAACAGACAGCCCCCTACAACAGACACAGCCCCCTACAACAGGCAGAGCCCCCACAACACAGTCCCCTACAACAGACACAGCCCCCTACAACAGACACAGCCCCCTACAACAGGCAGAGCCCCCACAACACAGTCCCCTACAACAGACACAGCCCCCTACAACAGACACAGCCCCCTACAACAGACAGAGTCCACTACAACAGACAGAGTCCCCCTCGTCTTCACCTTGAAATTACTCAGATAGGAAACATGTAGAGATATGTGTCTGATGTGGGCAAATGGGATTAGTGCAGATGGGCATCGGTGTCAAAGTAACAGGGATAGTTCCCCAAGGTACAACGACTTTCAGGGTTGGTACATCCCTCCTTTTAAGTCAGATTGGAAAATCCATGTGACAGCTGGGGCCCAACTCCCACGACTAAAGGTAATGGAGTTCTCCCAGAGGCCAGTCAATGCCACCTGTCATTGTTATCACCAAGGTACAGGGGTTTTCCTGGGAATTAGTTCATGCCTTTTTGTGGACAATAGTGCCGCCTATGGCCTACCCCGACCTGTCAACGACACATATTTTATATGTGGGTCATGGGCCTATCAATGGTCAGCATGGAGGGATTGGGCAGAAGGGCCTGTTTCTGTGCTGTACAACTCCATGTCAAGTTGTGTAAGAGGGAACTGCAGATGCTGGTTTAAACCAAAGATAGACACAAAATGCTGGAGTAACTCAGCGGGACAGGCAGCATCTTTGGAGAGAAGGAATGGGTGATGTTTCAGGTCAAGACCCTTCTTCAGACTAGTCAGGGGAAAGGGAAATGAAAGATATAGAGACGATGATGTAGAGAGATATAGATCAAATGAGTGAAAGGTATGCTAAAGGAAACAGGCCATTGTTAGCGGTGTGCTGGGTGTGAACGGGAACCTGGTGTGACTTGGGTCGGTGAGGGAGAGAGGGACTGAGTGCAGGGGTTGCTTGAAGTCAGAAAAAGCAAAATTCATACCCCTGGGTTGTAAGCTACCCAGACTAAATATGAGAAGCTGTTCCTTCAATTTGCGATTAGCCTCAAGGGCCTGTCCCACTTAGGCGACTTTTTAGGCGAGTGCAGGAGACTGCGCTCGCCTCATGATCATCACATGGTCGCCACATGGTCGCTGGCGGTCTCTGGTGAGTCTCCTTCATGGTCGCGAGGAGTTCCCGCTTTCTGGGAACTAGTCGCGGCCTCAGTATGGTCGCTGCAAATTTTTCAACACGTTGAAATATGGTCGCCATGGTCGCCATGGAGAAAATCGATAATCCTGTAGTCGTAGGTGCAGTTGTAGTGGAGTCTCCATGTAGTTATGGGTAGTCGAGGTAGTCGTAGGTAGTTTTAGTTAATCATCTTTGCTGACTGGTCATTTTCATTGGCTTATTGGGGGGAAAAAACGTAAGCACGAGTTTTCAGAACCAAGGATAACCGACCGGTAACGTTAAATGTCCGCCAAACTTCACAGCTGTGTATCTCTGGCTTATTAAAAGTGACTCCACTCCTTCTCCCCTCCCCCATCTTTTAAAGGGCTTACCGTATACTGTGCTAGCCGTCTTAACCTTCCTGTTCATCGTGGTGTGTGTCTGTATCACCTTGACTTTGCATCGTGTGAATTTCAGACAGCGCTCCCCCCGCTTGCCCTGGCCCCCGCTCTGTGTGTGTGTGTGTGTGTGTGTGTGTGTGTGTGTGTGTGTGGTGTGTGTGTGTGTGTGTGTGTGAGCGTGTGTGTGTGTTTGTGTGTGTGTGCGCGTGTGCGTGTGTGTGTGTGCGTGCGCGTGTGAGCGTGTGTGAGCGTGTGTGTGTGTGTGTGTGTGTGTTTGTGTTTATGTGTGTGCGTGTGAGTGTGTGTGTGTGTGCGCGCGCGCGTGTGTGAGTGTGTGAGTGTGTGTGCGTGCGTGTGTGTGTGCGTGTGTGAGTGTGTGAGTATGTGCCTGTGTTTGTGGGTGCTTGTGTGTGTGTGTGTGTGTGCGTGTTGCGTGTGTGTGTGCGTGTGTGCGTGTGTGCGTGCGTGTGTGTGTGTGTGTGTGTGCATGTGTGCGTGAGTGTGTGTGCGTGCGCGCGTGTGTATGTGCGCGTGTGTGTGTGTGTGTGTGCGTGTGTGTGTGTGTGCATATGTGCGTGCGTGCGCGCGTGTGTGTGTGTGTGTGTGCGTGTGTGAGTGTGTGAGTGTGTGTGCGTGCGCGCGTGTGTGTGTGTGTGTGTGTGCGTGCGCGCGTGTGTGTGTGTGTGTGTGCGTGTGTGAGTGTGAGTGTGTGAGTGTGTGTGCGTGTGTGTGTGTGTGTGTGTGTTCAACTCTGACAGTCGTCTTTCCAGTTCCCGGTTTTTCAGCCTGTCCCACTGAGGCGGTTTCTCAGCGGACTGCCACCGACTGTCAAGTTCCTGGCAGTCGCCTGAAAAACCGGGAACTTGACAGTCGCCAGCAATCCGCTGAAAAATCACCTAAGTGGGACAGGCCCATCACTCTGACAATGGAGAAGGCCTAGGATATAAAGTTTTGTGTGGGAATGGAAGTGGAATTAAAGTGTTTAGCAACCAGGAGATCAGGTAGATTCAGGCGGACTGAGCAAAGTCTATCTACGACAATAGACATAAATGCTGGAGTAACTCAGCGGGACAGGCAGCATCCCTGGAGAGAAGGAATGGGTGACGTTTTGGGTCGAGTCTTCAGACTGATGTCAGGGGAGTGGGTGGTACAGGGATAAAATGCAGTCGGAGACAGTAAGACTGGTCAGAGAACTGGGAAGGAGGGGATGGAGAGGGAAAGCAAGGGCTACTTGAAGTTAGAGAAGTCAATGTTCATACCACTGGGGTGTTGGCTGACCAAGTGAAATATGAGGTCTATCTAGGACAAGTTGATCAGCAGGATTCCATCTCCATTAGTAACCACTTCCCTCTTCACGTCACCTCCCCACACGACCGCAGGACTTGCAACACCCGGACTTTGACCTCTTCCCTTCCCGCCGTCCCCAGCCACCACATCCTTCCAGTGAAGCCACAATGTGCTGCAGCCTTCCCCAACTCAGTACCGTGTGGTCTCCACTGCACAGCGGATTGTAGACATTCCCTCCAGCTACATCCCACTTTCATTCTCTGTCCTAGTCCACTCCCATCCCTGCCTTTAGGCCTCCTACACACTCCTACACAAAGCCCACAATATCCCAGAGGCAAGATTGGCGTAAGATGCTTTGTACCAGGTTCGGTCTGCCATTGAATGCCGAGGCTGTAATGTACCACTGCGGGAGGTGCAAGGATCGAGATTCAACGGCACACCTAACCTGATACATAGCATCTTCCACCAAACTTGCATCTGAATTTCAGAGGAGGAGCAGTAGGACCCTGGAGCCCCATCAACAGTGTAGGAGCCAATAAGCTTAAGTCAGTGTGTTATAGCCATGTCTAGCATTTTTAATACTTTAGTCTTTATCTGTCTGTATTTTGTAGGTGGGATTTGATAGGTAGGAGGGAGTGTCTATTTCTAGAGGAGACTAGCGCAGACTCATAGATTAGGAGTCAGTTGGGACTCGGAAGGATGGTGAGAATACAGTTATTTACCATTAATTCACACACACACACACACGACATTATCACAACACACACAAGTTAATGAGACGACATACTTTTATAAGAAGAAACTTTCATATGATTTATATGACATGAATGGAACTGCGATTAAGAACAGAAAGTGATGGATTATTTCTTTGCTATATACTACTTCAATAAAAGACCAATTAATCACGAAACAATGTTTGGAAGATTCATTTTTACTATCTTAAGTGTGTTGTGAGTGCGTAAAATACGCTTCCTAACCATCCCCGAGGAGAATGGTTATCGAAGTTGGACTTTGAGAACGTCATAAAGGCTGCCATTATAAACAGTATCATGCCTGATGTTCCACCCCAACCCAATAGTCCAGTCCAACCCCCAGTCGCATCCTGGCTCGGTGGTGCAGCGGGTAGAGCTGCTGCCTCACAGCGCCAGAGACCCGGGATCGATCATGTCCTCAGGTGCAGTCTGTGTGGAATTTGCACGCATCCCCTGTGACCACGTGGGTTTCCTCCAGGTGCTTTGGTTTCTTCCCACGTCCAAAAGACGTGCAAATTTGTAGGTTAATCGGCCCTCTGTAAATTGCCCCTAGTGTGTAGGGAGTAGATGCAAAAGTGGAACTAGTGTGACCGGGCGATCAATGGTCAGCATGGACTCGGTGGGCCGAAGGGCCTGTTTCCGTGCTGTATCTCTGAACTAAACTAATTGTCATAATTGTACCTCCCTCAATGACTTCCTCTGGCTGCTTGCTCCATACTCACCACTACCATCTGAGTGAAAAAGTCACCCTTCAACATTCCCACTAAATCCTCCAAGTCCGAAGAAGGAACCTGACCCGAAACATCGCTGAGGACACTGTAGATCAACCATATTAATCTCTGGCAATATAGCCTTCACCACATATACACATGATACACATTCCACCATGTAATCCAGTCCAGGATTTGAGTAGGACTGCAGATACTTATAACAGCCTGCTGGTCCCTTAGCTCGGCAGCCTGTAAGATGATGCAACAAGTGCAATAGTACGTATTATTCTCTCTGCATAGGTTTTAATAAAGGCTGTGTGGTTCACCTAATACTTTGTAATGGTTTGATCACAAAACAGACACCTCCCTGCTTTCGGAACTCCTGACAACAATTACAATCTCTCCACACAACTAATTTGCATTGCCTGAAGCAGTCAAGCTCTTATTACGTAGTACAGCAGACCTGCTGGGCAGAATGGCCTCGTCCAAATGTCCCAATGCTATAAACCGGAAGTACTGGAAACAATCATTAAACTTGCACCTTCAGTAGAGAGGAACAGAGTGGAACAGAGCTAGCATTTCATATTGATGACCATAGGTTAACCTCTCATACAGCATGGAAAAAGGCCATTCGGCCCAACTCATCCATGCCGACCAACACACCCCATCTAAGCTAGTTCCATTTGCCCGCGTTTGGCCTGCATCCCTCGAACCCTTTCCTATCCATGTATCTGCTCAAGTGTCTTTTAAATGTTATAATACCTGCCACAATCACCTCCTCTGGCAGCTTGCTCCTTATACCCACCACCGTATGTGTGAAAAAGCTGCCCCTCAGAATCCTATTAAATCTTTCCCCTCTCATCTTAAACCTATATCCCCTGGTTGTTAATTCCCCTACCCTGGGTAAAAGACTCTATTCCTCTCATGATTTTATACCTCCATATAGATCACCTCTCAGCTCTCCTCTCTTCACTGATGTAGCCGCCCCCTCTATGTTACGTCAAGCCTTCAGCAATGTTTAAGAAACAATTAGACAGATACATGGATAGGACAGGTTTAGAGGGCCAAACGCAGCCAGGTGGTGGCGATGGGACATGTTGGTCGGTGTGGGCAAGTTGGGCCGATGGGCCTGTTTCCACGCTATATGGCTCTAGTTTAATTTAGTTTAGTTTAGTTTAGGGATACAGCATGGAAACAGGCCCTTCGACCCACAGAATCCACGCCGACCAGCGATCCCCACACATTAACACTACCCTACACACACTCGGGAAAAGTTTACATTCATACCAAGCCAATGATCCTACAAACCTGTACGTCTTTGGAGTTTGGGAGAAAACCGGAGATCTCGGAGAAAACCCACGCAGGTCACGGGGAGAAAGTACAAACTCCGTACAGACAGCACCCATAGTCAGGATCGAACCTGGGTCTCTGGCGCTGTAAAGGGCCTGTCCCATGAGCATGCGACCTGCATGCGGCGAGCGCGACCAAACTGGAAGCAGGGGCCGCGCGGAGGTCGAGTGAGTGACGTGAAGTTCGAGCGAAGTCCGCGGGAAGTTCGCGCGTGGCGTACGGCGTCAAGACGCTGCGCACGCCCGTCGAGGCGGTGCACACGGCGTCGAGGTGGCCGCGCGGAATTTTTGAACACGGTCAGTTTTTCGGAGCCCCGCGCGATGTCAGGACCAACTCCGCACAACTCCATACGGCTCCGGCGATCAAAGTGGGACCGGCCCCGCGAGGCCGTACGGCTCAAGCGACCACGTTAGGTCGCGCTTGCCGCATGGAGTCACATGCTCGTGGGACAGGCCCTTAAGGCAGTTGCTCTACCGCTGCACCACCGTACTGTCCTAAACTGCTACTCTATGAACCTCGATAAGTTTTCAGATTTAACTTAGGAATCAACCTGCACTGAATGGGGGAGGAGGCGGAAGGATATATAATAAAGTGGAGGGCAAGCACCTCGCTCGGGATTCCTGCCAAGGTCTGCCAGGGAGATGATGCATCTCTGCTGAGATTGTTACAACATGATGAAAGAATGGGTCGACTGGGCTTGTATTCACTGGGATTTAGGATGAGAGGGCATCTTATAGAAACATATAAAATTCAAGGATTGGACAGGCTGGATACAGGAAAAATGTTCCCCATGTTAGGGGAGTTCCGAACTAGGGGTCACAGTTTAAGAATAAGGGGTAGGCCATTTAGGACTGAGATGAGGTCAAAATATTTCACCCAGAGAGTTGAGAATCTGTGGAATTCTCTGCCACAGAAGGCAGTGGAGGCCAATTCATTGGATGTTTTCAAGAGAGAGTTAGATTTAGCTCTTAGGGCTAAAGGAATCAAGGGATATAGGGAAAAAGCATGGACAGGGTATTGATTTTGGATGATCAGCCATGATCATATTGAATGGCGGCGCTGAATGCCGAATGGCCTACTCCTGCACCTATTTTCTATGTTTCTGTTTCTAGCTCTTCACAGGAACCATGACTCAAAAACGCGGTCCATCTCGGGTTGAGCTACTCTGCAGCTGCCTGGCTTTGTAGCGATCATCTCGACACGGACTTATTGCTGGGGTTGTGTCAGTGTTGAGTTTGTGTGGAGTGAGGGGACTGACAAACTGCACACACACACAGAGACACACACACACACACACACGCACACACACACGCACACTGAGATACACACACGCACGCACAGATACACACACAGACAGAAACACACGCACGCACACACACAGAGACACACACACAAGTACACACAAACGCAAGCATGCATACGCGCACACACGCACACATGCACACACGCGCACAGATACACATACAGACACAAACACAGACACACACACGCACACGCATGTACAGATGGACACAGAGACACACACACACGCGCACGCACGCACACACAGAGAAACACACAAGCGCACACACACACACTCACACGCACACACGCACACAGACACACACACACACAGGCAGCTCTTGCCGTACTGCATTCTACATATTAACACCATCTAGTCAACTACATCGGTGACACGGTGATGCAGCTGTAGAGCTGCTGCCTCAGAGACCCGGGTTCGATCCTGACTATGGGTGCTTTCTGTACGGAGTTTGCATGTTCTCCCTGTGACCCGTGTAGGTTTCTCAGAGATCTACCATCTACGTGCAGGTTTTGTAGGTTAATTGGCTTGGTATAATTGTAAATTGCACTTAGTGTGTGTTGGATAGTGTTAGTGTGAGGGGATCGCTGGTCGATGGGCCGAAGGGCCTGTTTCCGCGCTGGATCCCTAAACTAAAACTAAACTAAACGCTTCCCTTACATTTATTTGGCAGGTTTACTGCGGTAATGCATTCCGAAGCACTTCACATGAGAGCTTTAAGCAAACGTTGACACCAGCCCACTTAATGGAGGTGTGGGGAGAGGTTAGCAGTTCAAGAGCACAGACAGCAGCATTAACACAGGCTATTCCACACAGCAGCCGCTCACAGGATGCAGGCGAGAAAATCTGCCAGCAAAATGTATCTAGCGATGTGAAAGAGCAAAAGAGGAAGGAAGGACAACAGGCAGAAGGAGGGAGGGAGGGAGGGAGGGAGGGAGAGGGAGAGGGAGAGGGAGAGGGAGAGGGAGAGAGGGAGGGAAGGGGAGAGGGTGGGAGGGATAGAGGGAGGGGGGCAGAGGGAGGGAGGGAGGGAGGGAGGGAGGGAGAGGGAGAGAGAGGGGGTGAGGAAGGGAGGGAGTGAGAGAGAAGAAGGGAGGGAGGGAGGGAAGCAGGTGGGAAGTGGGAGAGAGGAGGCAGATGGAGGGAGAGGGAGGGTGAAGAAGAGAGGGAGACAGAGGGAGGGAGACAGCAGGAGGCAGAGGGATGGAGGAACAGAGGGAGGGAGATGGAGGGGACAGACAGTGGGAGGCGGGGGGGGGGGGAGATGGGAGGGTTAAATCTCTTTGCCCAGCCAATGGTGCAAACCTCCTGGTGTGAGGGGCAGGGGTGGGGGGCTGATTGTGCAGTGTGGGTGGGGGGCAGATTGTGCAGTGTGGGTGGGGGGCAGATTGTGCAGTGTGGGTGGGGGGCAGGTGGTGGGTGTGAGGCCAGCCCATGCTCCAGGCTGCGAGAGACACTGCAGAGCCCAGACACACTGCTGCAGTGCAGATGCTGCCAGAATGAATGCTCCTGATTTGCAACAGCAAATAATTGCTCAGACAGATGAGGAGACAGAGCAAAATGCACTAAAACTAAGCAGCTTCACAGCTTGTGAGCCTACAAGTCAGGTGTCGTGCAATATTAACAAGACACAAACACCTCCTAATCGCGAATTGTGTCTGTGAGCAGACTGAAGTTAATGGCAAAATGATATCCATTCACTCCTGAAGAGCACCACACCACAAACTGCTAGCTGGATCTCTAACAGAACACGTACATGGTAAAACAAGGGAAATGCAGATGCTGGAATGCTGAGATAAAAACCAATGGAAGAACTCAGCGGGTCTGGACTCTGTGGAGTATTGTGTTCAGTTTTGGTCACCCTGCTAATGAAAAGATGTTGAGAAAGGTCACCTTTTCTTTTTCTCTGGAGATGCTGTCTGACGCGCTGAGTTACTCCAGCTTTTTGTGTCTATCTTCAATGGAAAGATGTTGTCAAGCTGGAAAGACTGCAGAGAAGATATAAGAGGATGTTGCCAGGACTGGAGGGCCTGAGCGGTAGGGAGACGTTGGGCAAGCTAGGGATTTATACATTCGAGCATAGATCCAATAATAAACTTAAATGTAAGCCTTAGACTGATGGGCCTGTCCCACTTACGCAACTTTTTCGGCGATTGCCGGCATCCGTCATAGGTCGATGCAGGTCGGCGAAATTTTTAACATGCTGGAAAATTCAGCGGCGACCAGAAAGACGCTACGACTCTTCAGTCGACTGAGGAGACAACTCACGAATAAACAGGCGACATCCTGGCGACATGAGTAGTCGCCCAAAGAGACGTACCTTGTTCTGGTCGCCGCTGGATTTTCACCATGTTCAACATTTCTGGCGACCTGTAACGACCTATGATGGGTGCCGGCAGTCGCCGAAAAAGTTGCGTAAGTGGGACAGGCCCATTAATCCTCCCCACAGACCCATTTATTGTAACTCTATTTTCTATGGAACTGTCATTTTCATTCCATGCTAACACACTTCCTCTGGGTTCTTCATTTATGCACCAGTGTCTTATGTCAAATGCCATTTTGGAAATCTAAATACATTCCATCTACAGGAAGCTGTGCCGTGCAATCTAAACACTTCGTAAATGTACATTAGGTTAAGGCTTATTATTGTCACTCGATCGAGTGGATGTTTCCAGTAGTGGGAGAGTCTAGGACCAGAGGGCACGGCTTCAGGATTAGGGGCTGTCGCACTGCGACGACCTAATCAGATGAGTTTGCCCTCGACGCATACTCGCAGCATGGTCGACACGAGGTCCTAGGAGGTCTTCGTAACTCTCCTTCATGCTCGAGAGTAGTCCCCGCGTACTCGAGGCCTCAGCTAGGTCGCGGCGTATTTTTCAACATGCTGAAAAATGCCCGCGAGTAATAAAAGATGGCAATAGAAAAAATTGATACTTTTTTTACTCGTAGGTTTAGTCGAAGTAGGTCGTAGTAGATCGGCATGTTAGTCGTAGATAATCGAGGGTAGTCAAAGGTAATCGAAGGTAGTCAAAGGTAGTTCTAGGTAGTCTTCATCATAGTCGATGGGAGGTCGAAGGAGATCGAAGGAGGTCGTCTTCACTCTCCACTATTCGGCGTCCAATTTTCCCGAAGTTAGTCGAAGCTAGTCTTCAACATAGGAGGTCTTCAACATGACACTTTTTCAAACTCTCCTGAACTCTTCTAAACTCGCCAATTAGGTTGCCGCAGTGGGACCGCCCCTTTAAGGGACGTTCCTTTAGAAAGGAGATGAGGAGGATATTTAGTCAACCTTGTCAACTCTCCCTGCCACATCTTCAATAAGTCAAGGAAATTAACTTTTCATAAAGCCACGTTGACTTAGAAGACATACAAAATAGATGATATCACAAAAAGCTGGAGTAACTCAAAGGGACAGGCAGCAAGAGTAGGCCATTCGGCCCGTCAAGCCAGCACCGCCATTCAATATGATCATGGCTGATCATCCAAAATCAATACCCCATTCCTCCCCTTTCTCCCCATATCCCGTGATTCCTTTAGCCCTCAGAGCTATATCTAACTCTCTCTTGAAAACATCCAGTGAATTGGCCTCCACTGCCTTCTGTGGCAGAGAATTCCACAGATTCACAACTCTCTGGGTGAAAAGGTTTTTCCTCATCTCAGTCCCAAATGGCCGACCCCTTATTCTTAAACTGTGACCCCTGGTTCTGGACTCCCCCAGCATGGGGAACATTTTTCCGGCATCTAGCCTGTCGCGGGGGTGTCACAGGGTGGCGCCTGTCTGGTCGTGAGTAGTCGCCCAAAGAGTCGTACCTTTTTCTGGTCGCCCCTGGATTTTCAACATGTTGAAAGATTTCGGCGACCTGCTCCGACAATGACGGTTGTCGGCAAGTCGCTGGAAAAAAATTGCGTAAGTGGGACAGGCCCTTTACTGTCCCATAGCTCCCCGCCCTGTGCCTTCCTCTCTTCTTGAACAAGGGAGTCACATGGACTGTTTCCATCGGGGTTCAGTCTTCACAGCAGAGGCCAGTAACCACGCAGTTAACCACACCGTTTCCATGACTACCGATGGTGGGATGTCTAAGACAATTAGTCAAGTTTGTCATATGTTTAGCCTAAAGACCTAACATACTAGAGAAGCGTAATGGGACAAAAGGCCGACACAGTAAAGGTAACGCCAGCACCATGTTCGGAGAGACAATGAAAGCCAGCACCACCAGACTGAGGAACAGCTTCTTCCCCTCTGTTATCAGGTTTCTGAACGGTCCTTCGATAAGCTAGGCTACTGTCCGATTCACCTCTACCCCAATGCGGACATTGGACTTTGTCTCTGGAACTGGTGCGCTACAATGCTGAGAACTATATTCTGCACTCTGTATCTCTCCCTATTGAACGAGTTTGACTTGATTTTGTTTATGTATAGGTTTATCCGATTTGTTTTGGATAGCAGGCAAAGCAAAGCTTTTCACTGTACCTCAGTACACATGACCATAAGCCATAAGTCATCGGAGCAGAATTGGCCTATTCAGCTCATCGAGTCTGTTCCGCCATTCGATCATGGCTGATCTACATTTCCCTCTCAACCCCATTCTCCTGTAACCTTTTACACCTTTACCAATCAGGAACTTTTTCCCCTTTAAAAAAACACCCAATGACTTGGCCTCCACCGCTGTCTGCAGCAATGAATTTCACAGATTCACCATCCTCTGTCTAAAGATGTTCCCACTCATCTCCATTCTAAAGGTACGTACTTTTATTCGGAGGCTGCCCCCTCTGGTCCTAGACTCTCCCACTAGTGGAAACATCCTCTCCACATGCACTCTATCTAGTGACAATAATAAACCTAAACCTGGTCTAAAGATATACACAGTTGGAGTAAGTCAGTGGGTCAGGCAGCATCTCTGGAGACCATGGATGGGTGAGGTTTCGGGTCAATTGCAGCCACCTCCTGTGAGGTTCTGGGCTGCAGACTGACTGGTCCTTGGGATTTATCTCTTCAGACTGACTAACGTCTGAACTTGTGTTTCTTTACTTACTCACTGGACGCTTGATTCTCGTGTCATTCTGAAAGGGTTTAAGAAGGAACTGCAGATGCCGGAAAATCGAAGGTAGACAAAAGTGCTGGAGAACCTCAGCGGGTGCAGCAGCATCTATGGTTCCTGTACCTGAGAGGCGTGGACCCATCATCGTTGAATTGTACAGCTCAGATACAGGCCCTTCAGCCCACAACTTCCATGCTGAACCTTTTGCCCACTCACACTAATTCTATATTAGGTGGCACAGCGGTAGAGTTGCTGCTTTACAGCGTCAGAGACCCGGGTTCGATCCAGACTACGGGTGCTGTCTGTTTGTACGTTCTCCCCGTGACCTGCGTGGGTTTTCTCCATGTGCTCCGGTTTCCTCCCACACTACAAAGACGTACAGGTTTGTAGGCTACTTGGCTTGGTATAATTGTAAATTGTCCCTAGTGTGTAGGTGGATAGTGTTAGTGTGCAGGAATCGATGGTCAGCAAACTGAACTACTCTGGGTAAAAGACTGCATTTATCCTAGCTGTTCTATCAAGTCCCACCTGCCTGCAATTGGCCCATATTGCTCTGAAACTATCTTATCTGTGTACCTGTCCAAAGGTGTTTTAAACATTGTGATAGTGCGTGCAATTTTGTTCTTCTTTATTTTTAGTAATCAGGGCCAGACAGTGCAGACTCAGCATTGCCATCACTGCTCTTGTGCGCAAATGAACAATGTTAAAATAACATCGCCTCCCGTGACAAATCTATCTTGGATCGGTGACCCCCAACCGCAAGCACGCGCATGCACGCACATCCAACATTGAAATGTCCTTCACAGCAGCTAGAGTAGCGTGTGCTTTGTCAGCAACTTCCACCGTTTGGCACCGACAAAGTCACAAAGGTTCACTGAAGAGACCTATCTACAGCCCCCGCTCTCTCCTCGCTTTCTTAAGGCTCTCCTCACTTTGTGACGGTCCCACCCACTCTCTGATGGCCCTCCGCGCCCTCTAATGGTCTCTCTGCTATCGGCAGGTGCTGATTCATAATGTAGGGTCCCTCCTCGCTCTCAGGGCCCAGTACCGTCCACATCGGTGGCCTGGGGCCGACTACAGAGTCGGCGGTGGTTGCACCGGCTGAGTGGGTACACTGCCCGAGCCGTTGCCCGCTGGAGGGCTTGGCCACACTTACCGGGATTACCCCCGGCGCGCTGCTTGCCGGGAACACCACCACCTTGTCGGCAGAGCAGACTCGATGGGCCGAAAGGCCTAATTAGGCTCCCAGATGTCATGGTCTATCCATGCCCCTCATATATACTCTTAGATCACATCTCAACATCCTACTCTCCAGGGAAAGAAGGCCCATGTACTCAGCTTCTAAACATAGAACATAGAACAGTACAGCACAGGAACGGGCCACCCGGCCCACAATGTCTGTGCCGAACATGATGCCAAGTTAAAGTGATTCCATCTGCCTGCACATGATCCATATCCCTCTATTCCCACCACTTCCTTGTGCCTGTTAGAAAGGAAGTTAAACGGCACCACCGTATCTGCCTGCACCACCATCTCTGGCAAAGTCAGTCCCCGCACATTCAATGCACAATTGCCGGGGCCTATTAACCTACAAACCAGCACGTCTTTGTGATGCGGAAGGAAACCCTCGCACCTGGAGGAAACCCTCGCGGTCGCACCGAGAACGTGCAAACTCCACACAGACAGCGAGCTGAGGTCAGGATGGAACCCGCGTCTCTGGTACTGTGAGGCAGCAGCTCTACCTGCTGCATCACTGAGCCGCCCTACTTTAGTTTTAAACTCAAAAGGAGTCAAAGCGCTGGGGTAACTCAGTGGGGAAGCTGCCTGACTCGCTGAGTTACTCCAACACTCTGTGTCCTTCTGTCGAAACCAGCATCCGCAGTTCCATGTTTCTATCCCAACTACAAAATCTCCTATCCTGAGCAAAAGACTTGGCTGTTCACCTTACCTATGCTCCTCCTGATTTGATATACATATTCACTATAACGCTACAATCAGCCTCCTATACTCCATGTGAAAAACACAATCCCTTCAGACCCAGTCACAAGGGCTGGCACAGTGGCGCAGGGCTAGAGTTGCCGCCTCACAGCACCAGAGATGCAGGTTCATTCCTGACTACAGCTGCTGTCTGTACGGAGTTTGTACGTTCTCCCTGTGACCTACGTGGGTTTTCTCCGGGTGCTCTGGTTTCCTCCCACGTTTACAGGTTAATTGGCTTGGTATGATTGTAAATTGTCCCTAGTGTGTGTAGGATAGTGTTAGTGTGCGGGGATCGCTGGTCAGCGTGGACTCAATGGAACAAAGAGCCTGTTTCTGTGCTGTATCTCTAAACTATACTGATTCATAATGTAGGACAGCTTACAGCCCAGGGCTATGAATATTGATTTCTCTCATTTCAAGTAACGCTTACATTCCCTCTCTCTCCATCCCTCCCCCCCACCCTAACCCTCCTGCTAGTTCCACTGTTCGGATCCCCTTCGTTATTATCTCCGCCACAGCCAACAATGGACCATTGTGGGCTCCTTGGCCAGCAGTGCCTGCTCCAATCTGTTTGTAACCTTTCATACCTCAGGTTTTCCACTCTCCCCTGTCTGAAGAAGGGTCTCGAGCGGAAACGTCACCCATTCCTTCTCTCCAGAGATGCTGCCTGTCCCACTGAGGTACTGCAGCTTTTTGTGTCTGTCCTCAAAATGTAAATGTTACTTCAATTGCTTTATTCATGATGCTGTCAAGTCCAATGCTGCTTGAGCAAAAATAGGACTGAATTCACAGGATGTGCGTGCAATTATGTCAGCGTATGAACAATTCCAACATATGGTCCTAAACTTCAGCACGAATATGCAAATTCAGTACAAGATACTTCATATTTCCACCCACTCACCTCTGGGCTATCCCACCCACCAGCAGATTGTTTGGCTTAGTTTAGATGTTCTCAGTTTGCATTTTTTTATTAGTTTAGTTTAGAGATACATAGAAACATAGAAACATAGAAAATAGGTGCAGGAGTAGGCCATTCGGCCCTTCTAGCCTGCACCGCCATTCAATATGATCATGGCTGATCATCCAACTCAGTATCCTGTACCTGCCTTCTCTCCATACCCCCTCATCCCTTTAGCCACAAGGGCCACATCTAACTCCCTCTTAAATATAGCCAATGAACTGGCCTCAACTACCTTCTGTGGCAGAGAATTCCAGAGATTCACCACTCTCTGTGTGAAAAATGTTTTCCTCATCTCGGTCCTAAAAGATTTCCCCCTTATCCTTAAACTGTGAACCCTTGTTCTGGACTTCCCCAACATCGGGAATAATCTTCCTGCATCTAGCCTGTCCAAACCCTTAAGAATTTTGTACGTTTCTATAAGATCCCCCCTCAATCTTCTAAATTCTAGCGAGTACAAGCCGAGTCTATCCAGTCTTTCTTCATATGAAAGTCCTGACATCCCAGGAATCAGTCTGGTGAACCTTCTCTGTACTCCCTCTATGGCAAGAATGTCCTTCCTCAGATTAGGAGACCAAAACTGTACGCAATACTCCAGGTGTGGTCTCACCAAGACCCTGTACAACTGCAGTAGAACCTCCCTGCTCCTATACTCAAATCCTTTTGCTATGACATATACTTTGCTTTTGCTATGACATATACTATGATATATACACAAATCCTTTTGCTATACAGCACAGAAACCAGCCCTTCGGCCCACCGAGTCCACGCCAACCAGTGATCCCCGTTTCACTAATACCATCCTACACACACTGGGGACAATTTACAATTTCTAAACTAAACAGACGTACACTTCAAAGACGTACAGGTTTGTAGGTTAATTGGCTTGGTAAATGTAAAAGAAAATTGTCCCTAATGTGTGTAGGACAGCGTTAATATGCGGCGATCGCTGGTCGGTGCGGACCTGGTGGGCCAAAGGGCCTGTTTTCGCACTGTATCTCTAAACTAAACAATGACCAAGAAAGCACACCAAATCCTCTACTTCCTTAATAATAATAATAATAATAATAATAATAATAATAATAATAATAATAATAATAATAATAATAATAATAATAATATAATAATAATATCTTTTATTGTCATTGCACATAGGTGCAACGAGATTTGGTATGCAGCTTCCATCCGATGTCATAACTTAAATAAGTAATACAATTTAGATTTAGTTACCCCGAGAACATGGTTTGTAAAAAGAACATTACAACAGTAAAATAGTCAAAACAGTTCAAACAGACTAAAGTGCAGATGTGTCTGTGCGACGTGACCATCTGAGGGAGACAGTCCATGGGGGGTAGAAGGCTTAAGAGGCTTAGAAGGCTTAAGAGGTTCGGCATGTCCCCAACAGCCCTCACCAAGCTCTGCAGATGCGCCGCAGGAAGCATTTTATCGGGATGCATCACAGCACGGTTTGGGAACGGCTCTGTCCAAGACAGCAAGAAATTGCAGTGAATTGTGGACGCAGCCCAGACCATCACACAAACCAACCTCCTTTTCATTGACTCCATCTAAACCTCACGTTGCCTCGGCAAGGCCAGCAGCATAACCAAGGACCAGTCTCACCCCGGTCACTCCCTCGTCTCCCCTCTCCCATCAGGCAAGAGGTACAGAAGTGTGAAAACGCACACCTCCAGATTCAGGAACAGTTTCTTCCCAGCTGTTATCAGGCAACTGAACCATCCTACCAACAACTAGAGAGTGGTCCTGAGCTACTATCTACCTCATTGGAGACCCTCAGACTATCTATAATCAGACTTTACTGGATGTTAAATTGCAGTAAACATTATTCCCTTTATCCTGTATCTGTACACCGTGGACAGCTCGGTTGTAATGATGTATAGTCTTTCCGCTGACTGGGTTAGCACGCAACAAAAAGCTTTTTACGGCAACTCATTACAGGTGACCATAAACTAAACTAAAGTAAACTGGTGCTGTGCGGCAGCAGCTCCACCCGCTGCGCCACTGCCGCCACTGGTAAACCCTTCCCAATCAGTACTCACAAGTCGAACACGAGATAGTGGTATCCTTCTTCTGATATGCTGTCATGGAGACGAACTGAAAGATAAAAGAAGTCAGCATTAGCTTTGTTGACTAAACAATATGAACCATACCACCACTTGCTGCAAGAAAACGCTTGTGACTCACCCAGTACAAAGTGAAGATCTCCCAATGACAACATAGGCCCTGAGAGGTTTAAGCTCTGTTTAAAAACCTATTCCTTTCTTCTCTAATTTGGCCTGGAGAGCTTGGCACCTCGTTTCAACCCGGGATCATCAGTGAGGAACAGGTACCCAGGTCTCTGAGGGTTTGAGGCAGCAGCTCTACCCGCTGCGCCATTGTGCCACCACTTAATAGGATTAATTTTGCAGAAATTAATCCCAGCAAAAACACCTTCCACCTGCCTTACAGCGCCAGAGACCCGGGTTCGATCCTGACTACGGGTGCTGTCTGTACGGAGTTTGTACGTTCTCCCCGTGACCTGTGTGGGTTTTCTCCGAGATCTTCGGTTTCCTCCCACATTCCAAAGACGTGCAGGTATGTAGGTAAATTGGCTTGGTAAAATTGTAAATTGTCCCTAATGTGTGTAGGATAGTGTTAATGTGCGGAGATCGCTGGACAGCGAGTTCTCAGTGGGCCGAAGGGCCTGTTTCAGCCCTGTATCCCCACACTAAACTAAACTTGCTCCCCTTTGGTTTTTACTAGATGGACCTCATTGTCTGTGAAGTCTTTTTATCTATAGATCATCCAGGAAACTAAACACTAAATGCATTCAGTGTGAAGTGTCACTGCAAAGCGTGGCCATCAATGTGTGAACAGAAAGATCCCACCAACAATGAGAGGAGATGCAGGCTGAGGTAGCTCGGTACGACCCGATATTATCACCAGCAGGTTCCTTCACTTCTACAGCTTCTTACGAACATGTGAACGATCAGACACTCAGATTGTGCAGGCCGACACAGTGGCGCAGCGGTATAATTGCTGCCTCACAACGCCAGAGAACTGGGTTCGATCCTGGCAGTTTGATCCTCCAGTTTGACGACCTCGAAAAGATCATCCACACATTTACAGTGGCTTGCAAAAGTTTTCATACCCCTTGAACTTTTCCACATTTTGTCACGTTACAACCACAAACATAAATGTATTTTATTGGGATTTTATGTGATAGACCAACACAAAGTGGTGCATAATTGTGAAGTGGAAGGAAAATGATACATGGTTTTCAAATTTTTTTACAAATAAAAAACTGAAAAGTGTGGCGTGCAAAAGTATTCAGCCCCCCTGAGTCAATACTTTGTAGAACCACCTTTCGCTGCAATTACAGCTGCAAGTCTTTTGGGGTTTAAGAAGGAACTGCAGATGCTGGAAAATCGAAGGTACACAAAAAACCTGGAGAAACTCAGCGGGTGCAGCAGCATCTATGGAGCGAAGGAAATAGGCAACGTTTCGGGCCGAAACCCTTCTTCAGTCTTTTGGGGTATGTCTCTACCAACTTTGCACATCTAGAGACTGAAATTTTTGCCCATTCTTCTTTGCAAAATAGCTCAAGCTCAGTCAGATTGGATGGAGAGCGTCTATGAACAGCAATTTTCAAGTCTTGCCAGAGATTCTCAATTGGATTTAAGTCTGGACTTTGACTGGGCCATTCTAGCACATGAATATGCTTTGATCTAAACCATTCCATTGTAGCTCTGGTTGTATGTTTAGGGTCGTTGTCCAGCTGGAAGGTGAACCTCCGCCCCAGTCTCAAGTCTTTTGCAGACTCTAACAGGTTTTCTTCCAAGATTGCCCTGTATTTTGCTCCATCCATCTTCCCATCAACTCTGACCAGCTTCCCTGTCCCTGCTGAAGAAAAGCATCCCCACAGCATGATGCTGCCACCACCATGTTTCACAGTGGGGATGGTGTGTTCAGGGTGATGTGCAGTGTTAGTTTTCCGCCACACATAGCGTTTTGCATTTAGGCCAAAAACTTCAATTTTGGTCTCATCTGACCAGAGCACCTTCCTCCACATGTTTGCTGTGTCCCCCACGTGGCAAACTGCAAACGGGACTTCTTATGGCTTTTTTTCAACAATGGCTTTCTTCTTGCCACTCTTCCATAAAGGCCCAATTTGTGGAGTGCACGACTAATAGTTGTCCTGTGGACAGATTCTCCCACCTAAGCTGTGGATCTCTGCAGCTCCTCCAGAGTTACCATGGGCCTCTTGGCTGCTTCTCTGATCAATGCTCTCCTTGCCCGGCCTGTCAGTTTAGGTGGACGGCCATGTCTTGGTAGGTTTGCAATTGTGCCATACTCTTTCCATTTTCGGATGATGGATTGAACAGTGCTCCGTGAGATGTTCAAAGCTTGGGATATTTTTTTATAACCTAACCCTGCTTTAAACTTCTCCACAACTTTATCCCTGACCTGTCTGGTGTGTTCCTTGGGCTTCATGATGCTGTTTGTTCACTAACAAACCTCTGAGGCCTTCAAAGAACAGCTGTATTTATACTGATATTAGATTACACATAAGTGTATTTATTTATACAACAGTGGTTCATAGATTAAGTACCTACATAAATACATACATTTACTAATTAGGTGACTTCTATTGTAAACACCTATTTACTAATTAGGTGACTTCTGAAGGCAAATGGTTGCACTGGATTTTATTTAGGGGTATCAGAGTAAAGGGGGCTGAATACTTTTGCACGCCACACTTTTCAGTTTTTTATTTGTAAAAAAATTTGAAAACCATGTATCATTTTCCTTCCACTTCACAATTATGCGCCACTTTGTGTTGGTCTATCACATAAAATCCCAATAAAATACATTTACGTTTGTGGTTGTAACGTGACAAAATGTGGAAAAGTTCAAGGGGTATGAAAACTTTTGCAAGCCACTGTATCTCCTCCCGCCTAGATTACTGCAACTCCCTCTACACTGGCATCAGCCAATCTACCCTGTCCCGCCTGCAACTGGTCCAAAACGCCGCAGCGAGACTCCTGACGGGCACCCGAAAAAGGGACCACATCACCCCGATCCTGGCTTCTCTCCACTGGCTCCCTGTGCGGTTCCGAATAAATTTCAAGATCCTCCTGTATGTCTACAAAGCCCTTAATGGGCTTGCCCCCACCTACATCAAAAGTCTGCTTACCCACCACACCACCTCCAGGTCCCTCAGATCGGCCGACTTGGGGTTTCTGAACATCCCGCGGTCTAGGCATAAGCTCAGGGGCGACTGCTCCTTTGCGGTTGCAGCTCCTAGACTGTGGAACAGCATCCCTCCTCCCATCAGAACTGCCCCCTCCATCGACTCCTTTAAGTCGAGACTTAAAACTCATCTTTACTCTCAAGCCTTTCTTGACGTCCTCTGAGGGAGGGCTATATGTATGTATTTATGTAGGTACTTAATCTATGAACCACTGTTGTATAACGTTAGTACCTCCACCAATGTAAAGCACTTTGGCCAACGAGAGTTGTTTTTTAAATGTGCTATAGAAATAAAAGTGACTTGACTTGACCTGGCTACAGGTACTAGCTGTGCAGAGATTGTACCTTCTCCCTGTGACCGCGAGGGTTTTCTCCGGGTGCTCCGGTTTCCTCCCACATTCCAAAGACGTGCAGGTTTGTGGGTTAATTGGCTTGGTAAAATTATAAATTATAAATTGTCCTTGGGGTGTAAGCTGGAATATGAGGTGCTGTTCCTCCAATTGTGTGTGACCTCACTCTGGCAATGGAGGAGGCCCAGGACAGAAAGGTCAGTGTGGGAATGGGGAAGTGGGTGTTTAGACATTAAACATTAGAGATACAGCCTAAAAATAATCCCTTGGGCCCACTGGAGTCCTTGCTGAACAGTAATCACCCCGTACACTAGCACAATCCTACACACTAGGAACAATTTACAATTTTTTTTACAGAAGCCAATTAATCTACAAACCCGCACATCTTTGAAGGTGGGAATGAAACCAGAGAAACCAGTGTTCCCAGAGAAAACCCACGTGGGCACAGCCATAATGTACAAACTCTGTAGAGGCAACCACAGTAGTCAGGATCGAGTCCGGATCTCTGGTGCTGTGAAGCAGCAACTCTACCACTGCGCTAACATGCCGCCCTATAAAACTCTTTGTGTCTGAAGAAGGATTCTGACCTAAACGTCGCCTATCCATGTTCTCCAGAGATGCTCCCTGGCCCACTGAGTTACTCCAGCACTCTGTGTCCTTTTTTGTAAATCAGCATCTGCAGTTCCTCGTTTCTACATAAGTCACCCATTAGTATCTTGTGAACGTGTCTGCAACCCCTGCCCAGCTCAATAGAGACAGGGGCTTGTCACTTCCTAGCTGTGGACAGGCGTGTTTGTGTAGGAAGGAACTGCAGATGCTGGTTTAAACCGAAGACAGACACAAAATGCTGGAGTAACTCAGCATCACTGGAGAGAGGGAATATGTGAGGTATGGGGTTGTTCAGAACCTTTGAGTTTGCCTATCAGTCTGCAGGCGAGGATCTTTTCAATTATTGAACAGCCTGGCTCTGCAGAAGAGCGGGGCCAGGAATAGGGAGCTTTATTGCTGTGAAATGCAAAAATAAATCTCCAGAGCCTGCTCTCCACAGACAGCTCGGGAAGAACACGGATTTAGCACAGTGAAGGCCAATTTAAATAACAACGGCACTGACTGCACCATGGGCTCTATAAATAACTGCACCAGCAATCATCGAGAGAGAGCGTTGAGCCTGTGATGTGCCGCCCCTCATTTAGCACCAAATTATCGCTCCTCGCTGCGAGGGAGCTGGTTTTATTTGGTGGGTGCCGGCAGGGGAAACAAAATCAAGTTTAAGCCGCCAAGGAATGCCCCCCCCCAACCCCCCCGTTGCCGAGTGTCTGCCTGGGGGTGACAGAAGGACAATTAGTCGCAAAACACCGTCTGGTGAAAAGCTGTCCATTAGAAATGTCAACCGTTCCATCAGGTTCAGAATCAGTTTTAGTTTGGAGACACAGCGTGATAACAGGCCCTTCAGCCCACCGAGTCCACGCCTACCAGCGATCCCAGCACACTAACGCCATGGGACAATTTACACTAGGGACAATTTACATTTATACCGAGCCAATTAACCTACAAACCTGTTCGTCTTTGGAGTGTGGGAGGGAACTGGAGATCTTAGAGAAAACCGACGCAGGTACAGACTCCGTACAGACAGCACCCGTAGTCGGGATCGAACCCAGGTCGCCGGTGCTACAAGGCAGCAATTCTACTGAGTCACAGTGCTGCCCTGCATAGTTGATTGTCATGTACACCAGGGATATTACCAGGAATGAAATTTCTTGCTGGCATGAAGCTCACAGTGTTAACAATGTACATGGTAAGCACAATTCATTCAATGAGTGGAATCCAATACAGAGTAATGTGAGCTGCTGCATATCGGGAGGTCCAATATGGGCAGGACCTGCACGGTGAACTAACTTTAATCTGACTGATGTCCAGGGCAAGGTTGCAGTCCTGACACCAGGACACAAGCTTCTCAATTTCTGTCCTGTGCTGTGTCGCACCCCTAGTTATAGATCTGTCCTCCACCATGGGCAGCGCGGTGGCGCAGCGGTTGAGTTCCCGCCTCGCAGATGGCCAGAGACCCGGATTCAATCCTGACTATGAGTGCTGTCTGTACGGAGTTTGCATGCTCTCCCTGTGAAAGTGTAGGTTTGTTCTGGGTGCTCCAGTTTCTACCAACACATCAAATATGTGCAGGATTGTAGGTTAATTGCATTCTGCAAATTGTAAATTGTCCCTCGTGTGTAGGATAGTGCTAGTGTACGGGGTGATCGCTGGTCACCGCACACACAGTGGGCTGAAGGGCCTGTTTCCGTGCTGAATCTCTGGAGTTTAAAGACCCGGGTTCGATCCTGACTACGGGTGCTGTCTGTACAATGTTTGCACGCTATCACGGTGGCTGCGTGGGTTTCCTCCGGGTGCTCCGGTTTCCTCCCACATCGCAAAGACGTGCGGGTTTGTAGGTCAATTGGCCCTCTGCAGATTGTCCCTGGTGTGTCGGATAGAACGAGTGTACAGATGATGTAGGAAAAAACTGCAGATGCTGGTTTAAATCGAAGGTAGACATAAAATGCTGGAGTAACTCAGCGGGACAGGCAGCATCTCAGGAGAGCGGGAATGGGTGACGTTTAGGGTCCAGACCTTTCTTCAGACTTTGTGTACAGATGATCATTGGTTGGTGCGGACTCGGTGGGCAGAAGGGCCTGTTTCCGTGCTAAGTCTCTAAACTAAACTGAGGGTCATGTGACGTGTAGGTGGGAAGGAGCTGGATGGGGGAGGGAGGGGGGGGGGGCGGGGTAAGGTGAAAACAGGGCAGTGATCCTCGCTGTACCTCTAAACTAGACCAAATTAAACAATGGTGTCATCAGCAAAGTTAACAATCGACTTGTCACTGTACATGGCCACAGAGTCACGGAGGTACAGGGTGTAGAGCAGGGGGCTGAGCACATTACCCTGAGGAGCACTGTACTTTTCCTGGGGACGGGAATGATGGAGCTTTCCTTGAAGCAGATGATTCTTGGAGCGAGAGGCAGGAGCACAGAAAATGAAGTTTCCTCTCCACATCACCACCACCCCTCACCCCCGGTAAACTATCCCATAGACATAGGGTGTTAAATGAGCTGACTAGAATAAAGCAGCTCACTAATGAGGCAAGAAGTGAAACAATGAGCGGTTAAGAACACGTCGCAGGGTGAGGAGAGAGATTCATTCCACAGCCAGAAATGGAACTGCGAAGAATAGATAATGATGGGTTAAACCCTGAGCAACAAGTGCAGTGAATGACAGGATCGTTAGATCTGGTCAACACAGCGGGGCAAAGGTGTGAAAGGAGGGGGTTGCAAGGGTGGAGAGAAAGGCTGCAATGGGGAGGAGTTTCAAGGGAGTTGAGTTACAAAGGGTTTAGTATAGTTTAGTGAGCACAGCATGGGAACAGGCCCTTCGGCCCACCGAGTCCTTGCTGACCATCGATCACCCGTTCACACTAGTTCTATGTTATCCCGCTTTCGCGTCCAACACACCAGGGACAATTAACCAGCAAACCTGCACGTCTTTGGAGTGTGGGAGGAAACCAGAGAACCCGGAGAAAACCCACGTGATCACAGGGAGAAGGTGCAAACTCCGTACGGAGAGCATCCGTGGTCAGGATGGAAACCGGGCTTCTGGTGCAGTGAGGCAGCAACTCTACTGCTGCGCCACCGTGCCGCCTGAAAAGGGTTGCAAGGGTTAGGAGAGGGGTTGTCAGGGACAGGAGTTGCAAGGTAGAGGGGTTGCAAGGGGCTGCACGGGAGGGGGGGCAAGAGGGAGGGAGGGGGGCAAGAGGGAGGGGGGCCAGGCAACAACTGAACTGCCACAATGAGGCAGTGAGGTAGTGAGTGTATGAAGGAACGTGAGGGTCAGAGAGAGACGGGCGAGTTTAATTGTCATGTGATAAGCAACGGAACACTGAACTCCTTGCTTGCTGCAGCATCACAGGTCTGTAAACATGCCTGCGTGTCAGTGAGAAGTAGAGAGTTCAGCGTGAATGGGAAAGGGCCAGCGGACAGGACAAGCCAGGCAGCGTCAGAGAGAGGAGACGTACACTCCGTGCAGACAAACAACGCTCTCCTCAAGTGAAAGCTGACAGTATGTATTAGCTGGCAGTGTATGTGTGTGTGACATGAGAGGAACAGATCGAGTGGAGTCTCAGTGAGGGAATCGAGAACCAGAGGGCAGAGGGATAAGGTGAAAGGGGAAAGACTTCATAGGAAGCTTTTATCACGCAGAGTGTGATGGGTGTAAGGAACGAGCTGTCAGAGGTAGTTGCAGCAAAGTTTAAAGGCAATTAGACAGATACATGGATACGACAGGTTTAGAGTGATGTGGGTGAAACGTGGGGAGGTGGGACTCTGGAGGAGTCTTCCCTCTGGAAGGCGACTCCGGATTGTCAAAGCTGCCACAGCCAGACATAAAAACAGTTTTTATCCACGAGTAGTTGCTCTACTCAACAGCCAAAAATCTGTAGCCTCCCTTTGATCTGGTATTTTGCTGGTTCACATGCTTGATCAATGGTGTTTTATCATTAATGTTTTATTATTATTAATGTTTAGTGTTTTCTGAGTCATTCGTAACTGTCACTGTATGTCATGTTGTTACTTGTGGGCGGAGCACCAAGGCAAATTCCTTGTATGTGAATACTTGGCCAATAAACTTACTTACTTACTTACTAGTGTATGTTAGTCGGTGTGGGCAAGTTGGGCCAAAGGACCTGTTTCCGCACTATAAGGCTCTATGACAATGTCAGAATCCACGATTAGATCAACAAGAGAAACAAGAGAACAAGATAAGGAGCTCCAGAACGT
Organism: Amblyraja radiata; assembly: GCF_010909765.2. NCBI lineage: Eukaryota > Metazoa > Chordata > Chondrichthyes > Rajiformes > Rajidae > Amblyraja > Amblyraja radiata. Next base: position 4,798,664 of record NC_045994.1, on the reverse strand, counting down.
GAAAACTGTTTTTATATTCATCAACTTCATCAACAGGAAATTGCACGTTACTCATCTGCACTAATTTTAGAGATTCAAAAGCAGTTTGGTCGTGAACAAAAGCTTGAGGCTGGGCAGCACAATAATCCGTCAAAGATATCACGCAGACCTTACGATTGTTTCTCATTATTCATCCATTTGGTTGTTGGTGTGGCCCAGTCCGTCACACAGACCAGACTCCCCACCATTGACTCCATCAACACTTCACGCTGCCTCGGTAAAGCAGCCAACATCAGAGAAACATAGAAACAAAGAAAATAGGTGCAGGAGTAGGCCATTCGGCCCTTCGAGCCAGCACCGTCCTCCAATATGATCATGGCTAATCATCCAGAATCAGTATTTAAGAAGGAACTGCAGATGCTGGAAAATCCAAGGTAGACAGAAGTGCTGGAGAAACTCAGCGGGTGCAGCAGCATCTATGGAGCGAAGGAAATAGGCAACGTTTCGGGCCGAACCCCTTGGGTTTCGGCCCGAAACGTTGCCTATTTCCTTCGCTCCATAGATGCTGCTCCACCCGCTGAGTTTCTCCAGCACTTTTGTCTACCATCCAGAATCAGTACCCCGTTCCTCCTTTCTCCACATATCACTTGATTCCCTTAGACCCAAGAGCTAAATCTAACTCTTCTCTTGAAAACATCCAGTGAATCGGCCTCCACTGCCTTCTGTGGCAGAGAATTCCAGATTCACAACTCTCTGGATGAAAAAGTTTTTCCTCCAAACAGTCCTAAATGGCCTACCCCTTATTCTTAAACTGTGACCCCTGGTTCTGGACTCCCCCAATATTGGGAACATTTTTCCTGCATCTAGCCTGTCCAATCCTTTAAGAATTTTATATGTTTTTATAAGAGTCCCTCTCATCCTTCTAAATTCCAGTGCATACAAGCCCAGTCGTCTTATTTTTCCATCATACGTCAGTCCCGTATAAACTGAGACTTGTCCCTCCCCGGTCATTCCTACATCTCTCCACCCCGGTCCGGCAGAAGATACAGAAGCTTGAAAGCCCGCACCACCAGACTCAGGAACAGCTTCTTCCCCTCTGTTATCGGGCTTCTGAACGGTCCTTCCATAAGCGAGGGTAATGTCCGATTCACCTCTACCCCATTGCGGACATTGGACTTTGTCTCTGGAACTAGTGCGCTACAATGCTGAGAACTATATTCTGCACTCTGTATCTTCCCCTTTGCTCTACCTGTTGTACTTGAGGTTGACTTCATTGTAGTCATGGAGAAATAGGAACTGTAGATTCTCGTTTACAAAACGCTGGAGTAACTCAGTGGGTCAGGCAGCATCTCAGGAGAACATGGATAAGTGACGCCTTCTTCAGAATGATTTAAGCTGGGGGGAAAGGGGGGAAGAAAGCTGGAAGAGAGGAGGGGCAGGACAAAGCCTGGCAGGTAATATGTAGGAAAGAACTGCAGGTGCTGGTTTTAAACCGGAGATAGACACAAAAAGCTGGAGTAACTCAGTTGGACAGGCAGCATCTCTGGAGAGAAGGAACGGGTGACGTTTCGGTTCAAGATCCTTCTTCAGCAGTGGGTTAAAATAGATTGATACAGGTGAGGAAGGTGTTTTGATAGGCAATTGGTTGGACAAGGGCCAGAAATGAAAAGGCAAAAGTTGTTAGACAAAAGAATTGAAGAGTTGTGAATTGTGAAGCTGGAGGAAGGAATGTAGAAGGAGGGGGGAGGAGAAAAAGGTGCAAGTCCAGGTGAGGCACGGGGGGGGGGGGGGGGGGGGGGGGGGAGCGGGGGGAGAAGGGAAGTTATGTAGTGTATGTATTTGTGTGTAGTATTATCTGATCAGATTGGATAGCGTGCAAAACAAAGCTTTTCACTGTACCTCGCTACACGTGACAACAGTAAACCTAAGGCTAAACCTTCACTGCAGCCGCTGAGCGACAGGCTGCTCTACAAGACCTTGACTAGGCCGCATTTGGAGTATTGCGTTCAGTTCTGGTCAGCCCATTGCAGGAAGGGTGTGGAAGCTTTGGAGAGGGTGCAGAGGAGGTTTACCAGAACGCTGCCTGGATTAGAGGGCTTCAGCTACAGGGAGAGGTTGCATGGACTTGAATTGTTTTCTCTGGAAGGGAGACTTGAGAGAAGTATATAAAATTATGAGAGGGCGTAGATACGATAGCTAGTCTGAACCATTATTCTCGGGCGAAAATGTCCAACACTAGGGGGCATAGTTATAAAGTGAGAGGAGGAAAGTTTAACAGAGATGTGCGGGAGAAGTTATTTTTACACAGAATGGTGGAGGCCTGGAACATATTGCCAGGGGTGGTGGTGGAGGCAGATATGATAGTGGCGTTTCAGAAGCTTTTGGAAAAGCAACTGGATACGTAGGGAATAGAGGGATATGGACAATGTACAGGAAGATGAGATTAGTGTAACCTGGTATCAGGCACGTGCCATGAGTAATTACGTCAGGGTAGGCAGTCTGTCAGCTTTAAAAACAAATCTTAAACCGCAAATGCGCAGATTGTTCTCCGTAAAAATAAGAAAGTAATCATTCAAATTGCCCAAGGCTTCCAAATCTCCTTCATTCTGAATTACTGAATGGGTGGGGGGTGGAGGATGAAGGCAGGTGGATAGATGGTGGGACAAACGGGAGCACACCGGGACAAGTTGAATCAGTTGTGATCTTATTGAATGACAATAATGAATGAATATGTTTATACTAATACTATTTCAAGGGATCAATTGGGGGGAGAGCTCCTTTCACAGCATGTGGAGAGTCTGGCCAGGGGTAAAGTTGCGGGGAGGGCAGGAGCATTGAGAAGGAGGGGATCGGGGATCATGCTAGTAACCCACTCACTCACCGCTGTTGCGGCACTCCGGGTGCGGGGCCACCGCATTGCGGCCAAGGAGGGAAGCAGCTCGGGTGGCTGCGAGTGGCCGCCGGGACCTCAGCGCTTTCTGCCGGCCCACTCACCTCTGCCAGTGCTCTCCATTTGAACATCTCTCACCTGCTGCTCGCCGGCTTCGCTCATGTCAGCCGCTTCCCGCAAATCCTTAAATTCCCACAGCCGAGTAACCTCAATTGGTCCCTTGATCGCGCTGTCGGAATTTAAGGATTTGCGGGAAGCAGCTGACATGAGTGAGGCCGGCGAGCGGCAGGAGAGAGATTTTCAGACGGAGTGCACTGCGAGAGGTGAGCGGGGACCGGCAGAAGGGGCTGTCCTGTCCCGGTGGCACTCACAGCCACCGAGCTACTTCTCCCCCCGGCCACAATGCGGTGGCTCCGTGCCCGGAGCGTCGCAAGTGGGTTACTGGCATGATCCCCGATCCCCTCCTTCTCAACACTCCTGCCCTCCCCGCAACTTTACCCCGGGCCAACTCCCACATGCTGTGAAAGGAACTCTTCCCCCCCCCCCCCCCACCCCGGGAAATACGGTATTTAAAAACATATAGCACCAAGAAATGTACTTACCACATTCTTCTTTCTTTGTTTCCTAAGACACTCTTAAGATAATGGCAATCCATATTTGAAAAACCCACCAAGAAACTTGTGCTGCGCATGCACAGTACTGCAAAGGCAGAATTTCAGCTGCCTTCAGCAATCCCTGTCATTGACGGCTTGAAGCTGCACCTATGCATGTCAACTGCACAGACTTTTGCGTGTTACAAGTACTGTGGATGAAAGGCACAGAGAATTATGCCTACGTAAGAGATCGATCTCATAGATAGGCATAATTCTCCCATGCCTTTACTATTTATATTTAGTAATTGCCATTTTATAATCTTAGTCAGGTGAGGTAGTGCCTACCTTGCCCACCCTGATGGCACATGCCTGCCTGGCATCACGGTCCGTACAGACATTGTGGGCTGAAGGGCCCGTTCCTGTGCTGTACTGTTCTATGTTCTGCGTTTCATGTTCTATGTTCTGTGTTCCATGTTCTATGTTCCATGTTGCATGTTCTGTGTTCCATGTTCTGTGTTCTATGTTGCATGTTCTGTGTTCTATGTTCTGTGTTCTATGTTCCGTGTTCTGTGCTCCATGTTCTGTGTTCCATGTTCCATGTTCCATGTTCCATGTTCTGTGTTCCATGTTCTGTGTTCCATGTTTCATGTTCTATGTTCCATGTTCTGTGTTCTGTTCCATGTTCCATGTTCTATGTTCCATGTTCTGTGTTCCGTTCAATGTTCCATGTTCTATGTTCCATGTTCTGTGTTCCATGTTCTGTGTTCCATGTTCTAAGTTGCCCCTGCCCGGTGATGAGAGCCTAGCTGCCCATCCCATGCCCACAAGGACCCGACGGTGAACATGAGACGGGGTCAGGGAGTGGGCACGGGCTTCTCTGGGCCCCATGGGCCAGGCTTCATGTTACAAGCGGGCCGAGATAATCAGGCACACGCTCTGACGGGCCAGTGTTCGATGCGGGCAGGTCCACGAGTTGGACATGGGTGAGTTTGATCATCAAATCCCAGTCCATCTCCAACGGGGTAGAACCGCTGCCACACAGCCCAAAGTACCCTGGCTTGATCCTGACCTCGGGTGTTGTCTGCGTGGAGTTTGCACGTTCTCCCTGTGGCCGCGTGGGTTTTCTCCGGGTGGTCTCCAGCGCTGTGAGGCAACAGCACTACCCGTTGCACCATTAGGCCATACGTAAACTACTTGTTTCTATTCCTCCAGCTTAAATGGACTTTATTTTTAGGTAACGGTCCATCATTGAAGTTTCTCCCTCAAGAAGAAAGATCCTCTCCTTCACTGCCCTGTCAGGCCCGGGAAGGTGCCATAAAGGGGTGGAAACAAAGGGAGGGGGGTGGGGCTGGGGGTCACACTCGTCTTGGAACACACTGTAACAGAGGTGGACAACACCGTGGCCTCCCGTAGGGCCGAGGTGCGGGCGATCACTGACTGACCCGTCCACTGAGAGATCGCGTGCACTTAGTCAGAGTGATACAGTGAGGAAGCAGACCCTCCAACCCAACTTGCCCACACCGACCAACCAACATGCCCCATATACACTAGCCTGTCCCATCTACACTTCCACAAGAGGCGTGACTCACGGCTTGGGGATGTAGTGAGAGGTGAGAGGGCAGGGAATGGGCAGATAGAGGGAGGGAGGGGGAGAGGGAGGCTACAAGGCGAATATATCCTGGATCAGGATTGTGATGTAGTAATCTGATGTTTAGTAGTATGGAATATTTGCCAATTTTGTATGATGGTGGTGGGTGTTTTGTTATAGTTTGATGTGTAAATACTATCGTAAACAACTGAATACATTTAATTTTAAATAAAAAAACACATGGCGATTTTTAATCCCCCCCACTGCCGCCTGGAAGCTAACGTTGACATTCAGCACCTTCTGAAACAGAGCAGATATTTTTACCAGAGGCCATCACAAGGACATGTCATGTTGGATCAATTATGTAATTGATTTGTCCTGCACTGCATCAAGTATAAACAGGGGCTGCTCAGTTGGAGAGGACTGCTATTTTTCATGTTCATATGTTCCAGAAACAGAATTAGACCATTCGGCCCATCAAGCCGTGCAATCATGGCTGATCAATCTTTCCCTCTCAATCCCAATCTCCTGCCTTCTCCCCGTAACCCCTGACCCATACTAATCAATAATCTGTCAATTTCCACCTTAAAAATATTAATTGACAGCCTCCATAACCAACTGTGGCAATGACTTTCACCCTCTGGCTAAAGAAATTCCTCATCTCCTTTCTAAAGGTACGTCCATTAGTCTGAGGCTGTGCCCTCTGGTCCTAGACTCTCCCGCTAGTCGAAACATTCTCTCCACATCCACTCTATCCAGGCCTTTCACTATTCGCTAAGTTTCAATGATGTGTCCCCTCATCCTTCTAAACTCCAGCGAGTACAGGCCCAGTGCCGTCAAAGGCTAATCATATGTTAACCCACTCATTCATGGGATAATTCTCATAAGCCTCTTCTGGACCCTCTTCAGAACCAGCACATCCTTCCTCAGATTTGGGGCCCAAAACGGCTCACGATACTCAAAATTCAGTCTGACCAGCGCCTTATAGAATCTCAGCATTACATCCCTGTTTTTAACAAGGAATGAGTCTCTACAATCTATCAAAAAACAAAGTGCTGGAGGAACTCAGCGGGTCAGGCAGCATCCGTGGAGGGAAATGGGCAGACAATGTTTTGTGTCGGGACCCTTCTTCAGACCCAGAATGACATCCATCCATTTCCTGCTGCCTGATCCGCTGAGTTCCTCCTGCACTCTTTTCTTTTACTCAAGATTCCAGCATCTGCAGTCTCTGTGACATGCCAAGGTAGACACAAAATGCTGGAGTATTTTGTGTCAGGCAACGTCTATGGAGAGAAGGAATGGGTGACATTTCGGGTTGAGACCCTTCTTCAGACTGATGTCAGGGGAGTGGGCGGGACAGAGATAGAATGTAGTCAGAAACTGTGGGACTGGTGGGAGAACTGGGAAGGGGGAGGGGATGGAGAGAGAGGGAAAGCAAGGGCTATTTGAAGTTAAGAGAAGTCAATGTTCATACCGATGTAAGCTATCCAAGCAAAATAGGAGGTGCTGTTCCTCCAAATGGCGCTGGGCCTCACTCTGACAATAGAGGAGGCCCAGGACACAAAGGTCAGATTGGGAATGGGAGGGGGAATTGACATGTTGAGCCACCAGGAGGTCAGGTAGGTGAAGGCGGACTGATCGGAGGTGTTCAGCAAAGCCATCGCCAAGCCTGTGCTTGGTCTCACCGATACACAGGAGTAGACACCTGGAACACCGGATACAGTAGATGAGGTTGGAGGAGGTGCAGGTGAACCTCTGCCTCACCTGGAAAGACTGTCGGGGTCCTTGGATGAAGTCAAGGGGGAAGATATAGGGACAGGTGTTGCATCTCCTGCGGTTACAGGGGAAAGTACCTGGGGAGGGGGTGGTTTGGGTGGGAAGGGACGAGTTGACCAGGGAGTTGTGAGGGGAACGGTCTCTGCGGAAAGCAGAAAGGGGTGGAGATGAGAAGAAGTGGCCAGTAGTGGGATCCCGTTGCATCTGTGATCTGCCATCTATACTGACTGGGAGGTCAAACCTTTGCAGTGAATTGTAGGGAGTGTCGTGGAGCTGAGGGTTTTGAGAGTGAAGCTATATAGTGGCGTCATAGGTACATAGGGGCTTTCGATACATTCGGCTCCACCAGTCAGGGTACTGAGTGTAAAAGTTTAGAATGTTATGTTAAAGTTGTATAAGATGTTGGTGAGGCCACATTTGGAGTATTGTGTTTAGTTTCAGTCACTCTGCTGGTACAGGAGGATGAGGGGTGATCTTATAGAGCTGCAAATCTTGCCTCCCTCACCGTAAACCTATGTCCCCTGGTTCTTGATTCCCTAACCCTGCATTCACCCTATCTATTCCTCTCATGATTTTATACACCTCTATAAGATCATCTCTCATCCTCCTGTATTCCGTGGAATAAAGTCCTAGCTTGCCCAGCCTCTCCCTATAGCTCAGGCCCTCAGGTCCTGGCACCATCTTCGTAAATCTTGCCTGCACTCTATCCAGTTTGACAACATCCTTCCTATAGCAAGGAGGCTAAAACTGAATGCAATACTCCAAATGTGACCTCACCAACCTCTTGTAACAGGTGTTCCTGGGGTGGCGAGCAGAATTGAGTAGGACCAACACATTAGGGCAGCACAAAATACCCTCAGCTTCAAACGCTCCAAGGATTGAAGTCCCAGCCCGCTCAACCTCTCTCTCCCTGTAGCTCAGGCCCTCGAGTCCTGGCAACATCCTTGTAGATCTCTGTACTCTTTCCAGCTTGACTGCTCATCACTTTTCCAGTCCTGAAGAAAGGTCCTTGACCTTAGACATTAGTTCTTTTATTCTCTGTGCAGACGCTGCCTGGCCTGTTTCCAGAATGTTCTGTTTCTCTTCCCAGCAGTGTTTTGCCAGTAACTGATACCGACTTCCTCAGAATTATGCTGGATATCCAAAACTTGGCCAGAGGTGATGTTATTTTGGAACTGAGAAGCAATGTCTTCAAGGAGGCGCCAGAGACGGCTAGGCTAGCAACTGGAGCAGGAAACTGCTGGAGGAACTCAGTGGCTCAGGCAGCATCTGTAGAGGGAATGGACACGCGAAGCTTGGCGTCTGGAGAACAGTCCCAACATGAAACGTCGCCTGTCTATTTCTCTACACAGCTGATTTCCTCCAGCACTTTGCTTTTCTGCTCAGAGACCCTGGTTCAATCTTGACCTCGGGTGCTGCCATAGAGTCATAGGTTAATACAGTGTGGAAACAGGCCCTTCGGCCTAACTCACCCACACCGGCCAACAATGTCCCAGCTACCCTCGTCCCACTTGCCTGCGCTTGGCCCATAACCCTCCAAACCTGTCCTATCCATGTACCTGTCCAACTGTCTGTGTGGAGTTTGCAGGTTCCCCCTGTGACCGCGTGAGTTAACTTTCATATCCCAAAGACGTGCGGGTTTGTCGGTTAATTGGCCCTCTGTAAAGTGTGTAGGGAGTGGATGCAAAAGTGGGATAGCATAGGACTAGTGTGAACGGGTGGTCGATGGTTGGCGTGGACTCGGCGGGCCGAAGGACCTGGTTCCATGCTGTATCGCTAAACTGGACTAAGGATCTTTGAGGTGAATGGGGAATTCAGCTCAGTGCAAGGTACCTTCTAGGGTCCAGGGTCTGAAGAAGGGTCTCGGCCCGAATCGTCATCCATTCCTTCTCTCCAGAGATGCTGCCTGTCCCACTGAGTTACTCCAGCATTTTGAGTCTATCTTCGGTGTAAACCAGCATCTGCAGTTGCTTCCTACACCACCTAGCTCAGCAGGACTACAGAGGCTGGGATGAATGAAGACATGGTCTGGAGATTTCTCAATGCATCGAGAGCTGGAATCAAATTGAGACACCAGTAGATGCCCAAAGAGTGAATAAAGTTGCGACGAGGAACACAATGGATCTAGGTCATCATAAAGCTATATTTATACCATCTGAGTTTGCAGTCAGTGATACTGTAACACTGTGTTAAATGAAGCCTTTGATTGCAAAATAAAACAGGGGTCGGCAACCTACGGCCCCCGGGCCGAATGCGGCCCTTTACCCAAAATCATTCGGCCCGCAGGCGGATTTTGTTTCCCGTATTTATCCGACCCGCCGAGCTCTGGCTAAACCGCCTCCCGCGCAAAGCCGCCGGCACGGCCGCGCACCTGTGAACACGTTTAAGAAAGAACTGCAGATGCTGGAAAAATCAACGGTAGACAAAAATGCTGGAGAAACTCAGCGGGTGAGACATGCAAGGATTGCATGAGGCTGCCTCGCCCGCTGAGTTTCTCCAGCATTTTTGTCTACCTTCCGTTGACACGTGATTTGATGCCCGCCATCCGGGGCGGGATCTGTGTGTACACGTGATAGATGTGGCCCGCCATCCACTCACAGACAGGTGTCCAGGCCCCTATGCAGAACAAGGTTGCCCACCCCTGGCATCAAGCCACAATCTCACTGCACTCAGTGGTGGCGTTGGCTTGACATCAGTCACTGAAAGGAAACGATTCCAACGATTCAGGGTACACGATCCATGGACCAGAGACCAACGGAGATGGTAAACTGAGCCCTCGTCTGCCTAGCCCCTTGAGCACGTCTCTCCCCTTTTGAAGTACTAATGGTTCTTTACCGTCATGCACGCACAGCACGGTGAAATTCTTTCGCACAACCCACAACTACACAGTCGCCATACTTTGCTGCCGTTTACGAAGAAAAACCTCTCAAATCAGCCTGTCACCATTCAGAACAGCCTGTCGCTCACCAATTAGTTATTGAAAAGAATAAAACACTATTTTGACAACCTTTCCTCAACAAAATATGCCTTTTATCTAACCCCAAATAATAGCAATAGATAATGTGCACACCATGAACAGGAACAAAACATTCAGAATTAACTGTGTTTAAGAAGGAACTGCAGATGCTGGAAAATCGAAGATACACAAAAATGCTGGAGAAACTCAGCGGGTGCAGCAGCATCTATGGAGCGAAGGAAATAGGCAACGTTTCGGGCCGAGACTCTTCTTCAGACTCGATCTCAGCCCGATATGTCAACTAATCCTTCGCTCCATTGATGCTGCCTCACCCACTGAGTTTCTCCAGCATTTTTGTCCACCTTCGATTTTTCCAGCATCTGCAGTTCCTTCTTAAACAATCTTAAGAATGAACTTCCTCATCTTTTTCGGGTGGTACCTCCACAATCCCATCTTGATTGAGGCCAGGCGGTTTAAGCCATCAGATTCCACTGATAGATCTGGCAATTTGCTTATCAAATCCCAGGGTGAAATTAGTGGGACATTGAGCAAGGATGAGCTTCGTGGGCTTTGAGCTTTGTTTAGCTGAGATCAGTGTGGGCGAGGTGCTGTCAGAATGGGTGCACGGCAGAAGCTTTGACTGTGGGCTATTTAAATGCTGTTTCTTCAGTGTTATTATGTGTTCCAAACATCGGGAACCTGTCGCACTCGTCATGAGCCGCTCCACAAGCATCACCACTCGATTCCCACCATCTTCCCACCGCAGGGGACTCAACCCTAATTACAAACAACACAAATTAAACGGGAGGATCTGACAGCGATCCTGTGTGTTGCAGCCATTCTGCTTTTCTCTCTCATTCCTTCTTTGGAGTTTAACACTGATGTTCCAGAGACAATGAAAATGCCTGAAGAAGGGTCCCCACCTGAGACCTCACCTCTCCATGTTCTCCTACTCTTAACTTAGCATCATATTCGGCACAAACATTTCGACTTTAGGGATACAGAGTGGAAACAGGCCCTTTGGCCCATCGAGTCTGCGCCAACCAACAATCACCCCGTACACTAGCACTATCCTACACACTAAGGACAATTTACAATTTTGCCGAAGCCAATTAACCTATAAACCTGTACATCTTTGGCGTGTGGAAGGTTTATATCAAAGACAGACACAAAGTGCAGGAGTAACTCAGTGGGTCAGGCAGCATCTGTCTGGAGAATGTGGATAGATGACGTTTCAGGTCGGGATGGTTCTATTGGGGGAAGAAAGAGAGGGCACAAAGCCTGGCAAGTGATAGGTGGATACAGGTGAGGTCCAAAGAAGGATCCAGACCCAGAACATCATCTATCCAAGTTCCCCAGAGATGCTGAGTAACTCCAGCACTTTGTGTGTTCCTCCAGTTACATGGGTAGTTGGCCCTGTCGCAAGGCAGTGAAATAAAATCATATTCGTATCTGGATCAGACGCCATTGCAAGTACCATTGGTTTGAACATCAGACCTTACGTGTGGAACTGTAACTAGGTTAATTAAGGAGTTTGTACATTTGTACGTTCTCCCCGTGACCTGCGGGGTGTTTTCTTCAGGTGCTCTGGTATCCTCGCACTCCAAAGACGTGCGGGTTATAGGTTAATTGGCTTTGGTAAAATTGTAAATTGTCCCTCGTGTGTGTATGTGTGTGGGGGATGGCGTTAGTGTGTGGGGATGCTAGTCGGTGCGGACCCGGTGGGCCGAAGGGCCTGTTTCTGCGCTGTTTCGCTAAATTAAACTAAAGGGCTAAGATGGAACTGCAGATGCTGGAAAAATCGAATGTAGATAAAAATGCTGGAGAAACTCAGCGGGTGAGGCAGCATCAGTGGAGCGAAGAAATAGGTGACGTTTCGAAACGTCACCTATTCCTTCGCTCCATAGATGCTGCCTCACCCGCTGAGTTTCTCCAGCATTTTTATCTACCTTAAACTAAAGGGTTAACCAGTGTAGCTATAAACCGCGACAGAACTGTTCCAAAGATCAACATTTAATGTTTCATAGGATTTTGCTCTCGATAGAACTTAATGCGTTTGTTTCAAGTGATTTAAGAGCACAAATTAAATAACGAGAGAGCAATACTTAAAGAGTCCGCCCGCTAACATCACAAGAGTCACTTCAACCAGGCTGTAATTTAGCAGGTTGGTCAACAGACACAGTCTGCCAGGAAAACTCCAGCTGGGCGACAGTGGTTAGCGCACAACAACAGCTTTTCACTGTACCTCGGTGCACGTGACAATAAACTCAACTCAAACCGATGAGAAGCAGCCTGGACTCCCAACGAAACCTCTCGGGAGAACGCACAAACTCCGTACAGGCAGCAGGATCGAACCCGGGTCTCTAGTGCAACTCTACCGCTGTGCCACCCTGAGCCTAAAGCTGTGCCCTCTATAGCCTTTGCTGTTTCCACTCTGGGCCAAAGGCTGCTGAGCCGGGCAGCTCGCCCCGTGAGATGCTTCCTGGCAGTACCAGCGGTGAGCTGAAAGATTGCTGCTCACACCACCACCAATGGCGGTCACAGCTGCCGGCGGCAAGAGGCAACCACAGATAAAAATTCCCAAACCAGAAAATGAAACCGTCTCTGCAAGAACCACGTTTCCGTGACAACGTGGCTCAATTCTGCATGGAATTCTGCACTCTGTATCTTCCCCTTTGATCTACCTATTGCATTTGAGTTTGGCTTGATTGTAAATATAATAAAAAGGAACCGCAGGTGCTGGTTTATACCAAAGATAGACACAAAATACTGGAATAACTCAGCGGGTCAGGCAGCATCTCTGGAGAAAATGGACAAGTAAAGTTTCAGGTCGGTCTGAAGAAGGGACCTGATCCAAAATGTCATGTCCATTTTCTCCAGAGATACTGCCTGACTGCAATCTTTTGTATTTATGTATAGTATTATCTGATCTGTTTGGGTAGCATGTAAAACAAAGCTATCACTGTACCTTGATGCACGTGACCAAATAAACTCAAAATTAATGTACGCACCTGCACACACATGCACCTAAATGCATGTAAACAAACCAATGTTTACATAGAACATAGTTCAGTGTGAAGAAGGTTTCTGACCCAAAACATCACCCATCCTAATTCTCCTGACATGCTTCCTGTGCCGCTGAGTTACTCCAGTATTTTGTAGTTGACTCATTGCAGCCACATCTGATGATGAATCTGCAGGTCGCATTTACCCTCCTCTCCGTCCCATCACCATCCCCTCTCTCCCCTTGCACCATCTTCTACAACAGGCACAGTGGCACAGTGGTAGAGTTGCTGCCTCACAGCACCAGAGATCCGGGTTCAATCCCGCGTGTTGTCTGTATGGAGTTTGTACGTTCTCCCCATGATCGCATGAGTTTTCTCCGGGTGCACCCGTTTCCTCCCACACTCCAAAAACGTGCGGATTTGTAGGTTAATTGGCTTTGGTTAAATTGTAAATTGTCCCAAGTGTGTCGGATAGTGCTAGTACACAGGGTAATCGCTGGTCGGAGCGGACTTGGTGGACCGAAGAGCCTCTTTCCGTGCTGTATCCCTAAGGTTCAAAGTCTAAATCTGAAGAAGGGTCTCGACCCGAAACGTCATCCATTCCTTCTCTCCAGAGATGCTTCCTGTCCCGCTGAGTTACTCCAGCATTTTGTGTCTATCTTCTGTAGGGATAAGTGCTGGGACTACTGCTGTTTATGATATATATATATATATAATTGACTTGGACGTAAATGTAGATGGGTTGGTTAAATCCCTGTCCCACGGTACGAGTTCATTCCAAGAACTCTGCCCTGATTCGAACTCGGAGATTTACGGTAATGGCCACTCATCGGTACTCGGGGCTCTCGTGGACATTTTTCAACATGTTGAAAAATCTTCACGAGTCTTCCCGTGCTTAACTGCAGTTAGTGAGTCGTCCCGAGAACCTGCCGTTAGCGGTACGAGCCGCTAAGAGACGTCCCTGAGCTCCGACGTACCCGCTACGTTCATTCTCCGTGCTTACCACGAGTTTGATTTTTTTTAAACTCGGGAGAGCTCTTGGAATGAACTTATACCATGGGACAGGGCTATTAGTGAGTTTGCAGATGACACCAAGATTGCTGGGGTGACGAACTGTGAGGAAGGCTGTCATAGAACACGGCGGGATAAAGATCAGCTGGTGAAATGGCAGGTGCAGATTAATGCGAGCAAGTGTGAGGTGTTGCACTTTGGGAGGTGAAATGTAAGGGGAAACTATACAATTAAAGGGGAAAATATACAATGACCATAACAATTAAAGGCCGGACCTTGAGCTTACCATGGACGCCAGACAAAGGGCCATTTTCAAGATGGCGGCATGGTTTCAAGATGGAGAGGATTAGGGTCGCCATGACAACGGGCCTTTAAGGCCAAGATAAGACCGAACTCTTAAGAACTTTGAAACTTTGTTGGCGCCTGAACAGTGTCGACTCTTTGTGTACTGGCTCGCTGAAGTCTACTATTACACTACAATCGATGCACGTATGTACTTCACCATGATTGAGCTTATGACGAGTACGGTGTTACTCGATTGTATGTCACTGCACCGAGGTTCATAGGTACATGTGACTATAAAGTATCATCATCTTCTGCAGCACATCAGCTTAGTTTAGAGATACAGTGAGGAAACAGGCCCTTCAGCCCACCGAATCAGTTCAGTTTAGTTCAGTTTTATTTGTCATATGTAGGTTAACACAGGGTCAAGGAAATGTGTTTGACAAGACAACGGGTCACATCAGCAATGATATTACAAGGATAAAATTAAGATTAAAAAAGATTAAAATGACATTGGTAGGTAAAAGACAATAATAAATAAAATAATCAACATATATGATGTGTTTATGAGTTCAGAAGCCTGATGGCATGATGATAAAAACTGTCCTTAAGTCTGGTGGTACTTGCAGCCACGTCTGCCTGACGGTAACAAGGAGAACAGTCTGCGTGCTGGGTGGCTGTGGTCCTTGATGATGCTGTGTGCCTTCCGCAGGCACCGCCGGTGGAAAATGTCCTGAATGTCCGGGAGACAGTTGCTAGTGATGTGCTGTGCCGCCTTCACCAGTCTCTGTAGTGATTTGCTGCTGTGGGCAGAACAGTTCCCGTACCAGACTGTGATGCAGCCCGTCAGCAGAGTCTCAATGGTGCAACTGTAGAAGTTTGTGAGGATGCTGGCGTTCATGCCAAACTTCCTCAGTCTTCTCAGGAAAAAGAGCCACAGGCGGGGTTTCTTTGTTATTGTGTCCGTGTGCAGTGTCCAAGAGAGGTCCTCAGTGATGTGCACACCGAGGAACTTGAAGCTGCTGACCCTTTCAACCTCAGCATCACCGATGTGGATGGGGAGGTGTCCACTCCCCTGCTGTCTCCTGTAGTCCACGATCATCTCTTTAGTTTTGCTGACATTGAGAGAGAGTTTATTTTCCTGGCACCAGCTGTTTAGTGCCTTTACCTCCTCTCTATAGGCCGTCACATTATTGTCTGTGATGAGGCCCAGGATGGTTGTGTCGTCAGCAAACTTTAGGATGATGTTGGAGCTGTGCTTAGCAGTACAGCCGTGCGTGAACAGGGAGTACAGGAGAGGACTGAGCACACAGCCCTGTGGTGTACCTGTGTTGAGGATCAGTGAGGAAGAGGTGTGGCGGCCGATTCTCACCACCTGGGGCCTGCCCGTCAGGAAGTCGAATATCCAGCCGCAGATGGAGGTCTCCAGTCCAAGATCAAGGAGCTTGGGGATGAGTTTTGAGGGATTGATAGTGTTGAATGCCGAGCTGTAGCCAATGAAGAGCATTCTCACATATGTATTCCCTTTGTCCAGGTGGGTGAGCGCAGTGTGAGTTGCCATGGCGATGGCATCGTCCGTGGCCCTGTTTGGCCTATACTCAAACTGAAGAGGGTCCAAGGTGTCAGGGAGAGAGGAGCAGATGTGAGTTTTGACTAGTCGCTCGAAGCCCTTCATGATGTGTCAGTGTGACAGGACGGTAGTCATTTAAACAGGAGATGATTGCTTTCTTTGGAACAGGAACAATGATGGATGCTTTGAAGGGGGTTGGAACCACAGACTGACTCAGGGAGAGGTTGAAGATGTTGGTGAACACCTCTGCCAGTTGATCAGCGCATGCCCTGAGAGCCCGCCCTGGAATACCGTCCGGCCCTGGAGCTTTGTGGTCATTGACATTTTGGAAGGACCGCACCGACCATCGATCCCCGCACACTAACACTATTCCACGCACACTAGGGACAACAGACAATAGACAATAGACAATAGGTGTAGGAGTAGGCCATTCGGCCCTTTGAGCCAGCACCCAGATTCACTGTGATCATGGCTGATCATCCACAATCAGTACCCCGTTCCTGCCATTTGCAATTTACAATTATACCAAGCCAATTAACCTACAAACCTGTACGTCTTTGGAGTGTGCGAGGACACCAGAGCACCCAGGGAAAACCCTCGTAGGTCACGGGGAGAACGTGCAAACTCTGTACAGACAGCGCCCGCAGTCGGGATCAAACCCGGGCCTGTGGTGCTGTAAGGCAGCAACTCTACCGCTGCGCCACCGTGCCACCCATGATTGGGCATTGGGTTTTGAAAGTCCTGGTGCCCCATAGACACAGATTCACCCTCATCTATCCGAGCAGTCACAATCTCACACACAAAAAAATTCAACCGAGCTGTCGAATTTGACTTCATAAATCCACGTTGACTGTGTCATCCTGTTATTGTTTGCACAAGGCTCTGCTAACACATCTTTAATAATAGATTCCAGCATGTCGCACAGTCTGAGTCATTCCCTGTCCAAGTCCCCTCTCACAAGTCATCCAACTCCACGCGCGGAACTGACTCAACAGATAATGTGTTCCAGCACTCGTCACCTGCACCATCAATTACCTGTACAGAACTATTCTGTTGTCCTTCTTCCAGTTTAACCCTAGGTGGAGCGGCACGGTGGTAGAGTTGCTGTCTCACAGCGCCAGAGAGCTGGGTCCGATCCTGACTACGGGCATCATCTGTACACAGTTTGTACGCTCTCCCCTGGATGGGTGAGTTTTCTCTGGGAGCTCCGATTTCCTCCCACATTCTAAAAACGTACAGGTTTGTAGGTGAAATTGGCTTTGGTAAAATTGTAAACCGTCCCGAGTGTGTGTCGGATAGTCTTAGTGTGGGGGATCGCTGGTCAGCCTGGACTCAGTGCGCCAACGTTTAAGAAACAGTTAGACAGGTACATGGATCGGACAGGTTTGGAGGGATATGGACCAAGCACGGCAGCTGGGACTAGTGTAGCTGGGACATGTTGGCCGGTGTGGGCAGGTTGAGCCTGTTTCCACACTGTATCACTCTATGACTCTAACCACAGGCTATATATTCCCCTTCATTGTAGTTCAAGGCCTTCCCGATCGTTTTGTGAAATTTAGTTAGTAGCCTGCAACTCCCAGACATGTCCAGCCTGCAAGTTTCCTGTCCAATTAGATGGCTTGGCACTCTGAGGGAATTGGAGCACAGTGCCCTGGATTGGGAAAAGGCTGCAAACTAACATCGCCCATGTGTCTGGTTCCACCATCTCCTCCTCGAGGCGGTTCACTGCATTCTACACCACTCCCCATGTTCCTGTTCCTCACCATCCTCTCTCTCAGCCAAACACAACCTCTCTACTCAGTCACCTTTCAGGGCTACGAAGGCCAGCATATATTGCCCAAAGAGTTGTCTGAAGAAGTTGCCTGACCCAAAACGTCACCTGTCCATGTTCTCCAGATGCTGCCTGACCAGCTGAGTTACTCTAGCACGTTGTGTCTTCCATTGCTAGTTGTTGGCAAGTACTGATGCGTTAGTGTAGGTTAGTTGTGTGCAGAACATATTCATATGTTCACAAGTGATAGGAGCAGAATTAGGCCATTCAGCCCATCAAGTCTACTCTGCCATTCAATCATGGCTGTTCTATCACTCCCTCTCAACCCCATTCTCCTGCCTTCTCCTCATAATCCCTGACAACCGTGCGAATCAAGAATCTATCAATCGTTACCTTAAAAATATCCGTTGACTGAGCCTCTACAGCCGTCTGTGCTATTAATTCCACAGATTCACCACCCTCTCACTTCTCCTTCCTAAAGATACGTCCTTTTATTCTGAGGCTGTGGCCTCCGGTCCTAGACTCTCCCACTGGTGGAAACATCCTCTCCACATCCACTCGATCCAGGCCTTTCACTATTCCGTAAGTTTTAATAAAGTCCCCCACCCTCCTCATCCTTCTCATCTCCAGCGAGTACAGGCCCAGTGTCAGTTCTGGACGGCCCATTATAGGAAGGGTGTGAAGGCTTTGTGGAGGGTGCAGGTGGTTTACCAGAATGTGCCTGGATTGGAGGGTATCAGCTCCAAGGGAGGGGACAGACTTGGATTGTTTTCTCTGGAATACTGGAGGTTGTGGGGAGACCTGATGGAAGTATATAAAATGATAGGAGGCACACATAGACAGACAATCAGCGCCTTTATCTCAGGATGGCAATACCAAAGACAATAGACAATAGGTGCAGGAGTAGGCCATTCGGCCCTTCGAGTCAGCACCGCCATTCAATGTGATCATGGCTGATCATCCACAATCAGTACCCCGTTCCTGCCTTCTCCCCATATCCCCTGACTCCGCTATCTTTAAGAGCCCTGTCTAGCTCTCTCTTGAAAGCATCCAGAGAATCGGCCTCCACTGCCTTCTGAGGCAGAGAATTCCACAGAATCACAACTCTGAGTGAAAACGTTTTTCCTCATCTTTGTTCTAAATGGCCTACCCCTTATTCTTAAACTGTGGCCCCTGATTCTGGACTCCCCCATGTCCAACCTGGCTCCACATAAAGGACCTCAGATATCCATGACATAGGAGGAGGCTATTCTGGCCATCGAGTATGCTAGCTCCTAGAGCAATCACAATCAGTCCAATTCCATGCAGCCTCCATCCTATTTCCGGGACATCGATTCTCTCTCACAGCGCCATCAACGTTCCACTGCCCACCTCCACCAAGGGCAATCTATTGTCTTCAAATGCCCATGCATTTGCCCATCTCTGGGACGTAGATGGAAGATCACACGGTTACAGGAGAACATGCAAACTCTGCAGAGGCAGCATCGGTGGCCACGATCGAACCTGGGACTGGAGGTGCGAGGCAACAGCGCTACCTGCCGTGCTGGCACCAGCGCACTGAGGCGCAGGCTGTTTGCAGAGCACCGTAACTCAGCACAGTAACAATGCGGCACGGCTATGGAGGAATCTCCACCAATGTTACATGTGGTTACAACCGCAGCAAGAAGGCAAAGTGGCACACTGGGGGCAAGCACACACACACACGCACACATACGCGGGCACACACACACACGTACACACACACACGGGCACACACACACACGCGGGCACACACACACGCGGGCACACACACACGCGCGGGCACACACACACGCGGGCACACACACAGGGGCACACACACATACACGCGGGCACACACACACACACGCGGGCACACACACACGCGGGCACACACATACACACAAGGGCACACACAAGCGGACACGCACACACAGGTAACTTTGTTGGCGTCTTTATGGCGACACTTGTGTGCACAAAGACTTTCACTGCACCTAGCTAGGTACACGTGACAATAAAGTATCATCTTCACACATACACACACACTCACATGTACTCATACGCATGTATACACACATGCACACACACACATGTACGCAGACACATGCACCCACACGCAAACACAGGTACGCACACTCACGTGTACACAGACACGCGCACCCACACATACACAAGCGTGCACATGCACAAACACATGCACACTCACACACACGCCCATACATACCCACAGACTCACATACAAATACACATATGCAGGCCTGCACACATATCTGCACACACAAATGCATACTCTCCCACCCACACCCCACACACACACACGCTCATGCACAATCACATGTGAGCACACACCCATCCATGCCTACACACCCACGCACAATCAAGTATGTGCTGACACACATATAGACGCGTGCACTCTCACACACCCACGCACACACACACACAAGCCCATGAACACACACACACACACATACACGCACACGCACACAGACAAGCCCATGAACACACATATCCGCTGGTTCGCCACTCACCGATATTGGAGTGCTTCAACAGTCGACATATTCGAGCTTCCCGCTCCAACTTCTGGTGATCTGCAGAGAGAGTGAGAGCAAACAGGTGAGCAGGGGGCGGATACAGGACAAGCAAGATGGCGGCCGCGGACAGAGGTGGGAGGATGGGTGCGTGTGAGCAGACTCTAGGCTCACCTCCCGTGCCCTGGAGAAGCTCTAATGTTCTGTGGTCAGCTCAGGAAAGTGTCTCAACACATGTGAGGGGAGCGGTGGCCGTGGGAGACGAGGGTCGAGGTGTGGGTGGAGAGGAGTGGGCCGCTGGAGGCCCCGCAGCAACCGGGGGAGACCACGTGGGTTGGGCCCCGCTGGAGGCCCCACAGAGGGTGGGGACAAGCGCGCGGATCGGACGTAGCCTGCAGCGGCACGGAGCGGCGGTGGAGGTCACCGACAGCATCGCCAGGCCAGGCCGACCCCTGAACTCCGACCCAGGGCCATCGCCAGGACAACAGGCGTTTAAGGCCAAGATAACTCAATTTTTTATGAAGCTGACAGTGGAAAGGTACAAAAGATGGAAACAAACTTTTGGAGTAACTCAACGGGTCAGGTAACATCTCTGGAGATATTGGATAGGTGACGTTTTGCATGGGCCTTTAGAAGGGCCCTGACCCGAAACGTCACCTATCCATGTTCTCCAGAGATCCAGAAAACGCACACCTCCAGATTCAGGGATAGGTTCTTCCCAGCTGTCATCAGGCAACTGAACCATCCTACCACAACCAGAGAGCAGTCCTGAACTACTATCCACCTCATAGGTGATCTTCGGACTATCTTTAATCAGACTTTACTGGCTTTATTTTGCACTAAACGTTATACCCTTATCATGTATCTGCACACTGTGAATGGCTCGATTGTAATCATGTATTAGTCTTTCTGCTGACTGGTTAGCACGCAACAAAGCTTCTCACTGTACCTCGTTACACGTGACAATAAACTAAAACTGAACTGAAACACATGTTCGGCACAGGCCAAGAAATCAGTTCACATTTAATAGTGGGATTAATCTTAACCATAAAATGCTGGAGTGGCTCAGCATCTCTGGAGAAAAGGAATAGGTGACGTTTTGAGTCGAGATCTTCTTGAGATCTGAACACTGTGTAGAGGGTGGCACAATGCCACTACTGGTAGAGCACCAGAGACCCAGGTTCGATCCTGACCTCGGGTGCTGTGGAGAGCGCGAGTTCTCCCCAGGACTGCGTGGGTTTCCTCCAGTGCTCCGGCTTCCTCCCACATCCCAAAGACGTGCGGGTTTGTACGTTAATTGTTCCTCTGCAAATTGCCCCCTAGTGTATTTGGAGTGGATGAAAAAGTGGGATAACGTAGAACTAGTGTGAACAGGTAGACACAAAGTGCTGGAGTAACTCAGCGGGACAGGCAGCATCTCTGGAGAGAAGGAATGGGTGATGTTTTGGGTCGAGACCCTTCTTCAGACTATCGGCGGTCAACATGGATTAATTCGGTGGGCTAAAGGACCTGTTTCCATGCTGTTTTTTTCAGTCAATCTTCCTTCAGTTAAGGATGGGGATCAAATGCGGGCATCTTGCTCGGCATAGACAAGTTGGGCTGATTGGCCTGTTTGTGTTGTATGAGTCTAGATGGGCTGAAGGGGCAGTTTGTGTGTTGTATGAATCTAGATGGGCTGAAAGGCCAGTTGGTGTGTTGTATGAATCTAGATGGGCTGAAGGGCCAGTTTCCACGCCCTATCTCTAAAACTAAAACTGACTGAACACTGCGATTACTTGAACACCACTGTCTTTTCAATCTTTTCATAAAACTCCCACTTGGGGCTGAGGGAGGAAGTGTGAAGTTGTGAGAGGGGTGCAGGGGGGTTTAAATAAATATTGACATCAGTAAACATGGTGAGTTTGCAGCAGCCCACTGCCGGATCTGGCTGGGTTGGGCGGCGGCTTTGCCAGGAACCTGTTTAGGTGAAGTTTATTGAGCAGCAGGGACTCAGCGGGTGCTGTTGGCGTCGTGCCCTCTCTACCCCACAAAACATGGGCCTCCTGCGAGCTCTGAACATGCATGCTCATTTGTACAGGAATTGTCTGGAGTGGTGATGAAGGCAGGTATGACAGTGGTGTTTCAGAAGCTTTTAGATAGGCACATGGATATGCAGGGAATGGAGGGATCAGTCAGATGGGATTGGTTGAACCTGGCATAATCTTTTGCACAAACACTGTGGTCCAAGGTGCCCGCTCCTGTGCTATCCTGTTCCATGCTCTAAGCTCCATGTTCATGTTGGTTTGTTTACATGCATCTAGGTGCATGTGTGTACATGTGCGAGCGCAGACAAGGTTTACCAGAATGATGCCTGGATCAGGTGGTATTAACGGCGTCAGAGTTTGCATTGACGGCACCGAAGTAGAAAACTTCAAACACCGAGATGTCAAGATCACCAACAACTTGGCCACTCCTGGATCACCCACATTGAAGCAACAACCAACAACACCTCTACGACCTCAGAAGGCTTAGGAAGTTCGGCATGTCCCCGACAAATCTCACCGTAGAAAGCATTTTATCGGGATGCATCACAGCTTGGTTTGAGAACAGCTCCATCCAAGAGCGCAAGAAATTGCAGCGAATTGTGGACGCAGCCCAGACCGTCACACAAACCAACTTCCCTTCCATTGACTCCACTTATACCTCACGCTGCCTCGGCAAGGCCAGCAGCATAACCAAGGACGAGTCGCACCCTGGTCACTCCCTCCTCTCCCCATTCCCATCAGGCACAAGGTGTAGAAGTGTGAAAACGTACACCTCCAGATTCAGGGACAGCTTCTACCCAGCTATTATCAGGCAACTGAATCATCCTACCACAACCAGAGAGCAGTGTTGAACTACTATCTACTTCATTGGTGACCCTCGGACTATCCTTGATCGGACTTTGGTGGCTATACCTATCCTATGTCTGCCCATTATCCATGTTTCTCCATTCCCTGCATGCCCCTATCTAAAGCCTCTTATACTCCTGTGTTGTATCTTCCCCCACCCCCGGCACTCACCACTCTCTGTTAAAAACATTGCCCTGCACCTATCATTGAGCCAGAGAATACACAAGGCTGTGGAGGGAAGAGAGGTGGCTCAGTGGATGACCATCGACAGACAGAGTGTGCATCCTAACATCTGACCATTTTGTTTGGGAAGAAGGGTCTCGACCCGAAATGTCACCTATTCCTTCGCTCCATAGATGCTGCCTCACTCGCTGAGTTTCTCCAGCATTTTTGTCTACCTTCGATTTCTCCAGCATCTGCAGTTCTTTCTTAAACAATGCATTTTGTTTCGTTTAATTGAGTTTAAGTTAGAGATACAGCATGGAAACAGGCCCTTCGGCCCACTGAGTCCACACTGACCAACAATCAACCCTTTACACCAGTTCTACGTCCCCCCACCGTACACATTAGGGGCATTTAAGGAACAACAATTTGCCACTTCTCCTCTGCTCTTACCCTCTCTGAATCCCCATCTCATCGTCCACCAAAACAGAGCCCATGACCAAAGGCAGTATCAAACCTCACCAAACAAACTCAAGGGCCAGGTCTCTGCAAAACTAGCACCGTAGAGTCATAGAGCCACACAGCTAGTGCTAGCGTGCGGGGATCGCTGGTCGTCGTGGACTTGGTGCGCTGAAGGGCCTGTTTCCGCTCTGTATCTCTAAACTAAACTAATGTATTCGCCGTGAAATCCCACTGAGACTGCTCTTCCCTCCACGTCACTACTGATTTCTCCTTTGATTTTCAATGTGCTTTTTCCACATGCCCCATTTTGAGCAGAGCCGCTGGAGAGTACAATGAGGAGGTTTTCAGTCGTCTGAAGGTGGATGTGGAGGGGCAGTACCGGTGTGGATGGCATGAGTCCACACCGCCAGGTACTGCCATGCAGCAAACAGGTCTCAGAGTGCTGCCCCATTAAGATTCCGGGCTGCCTTCGCCCTGCAGGCTGACGTCACTGCACACTGGGGGATCGGAAGTCAAACACTCTCAACTCATCCTGCTGTATTGCATTTAAAAAGCCTCAAAGGATTTTTTTTTAAAGCAGTTTAATGGCACCGTGAGCCAATCTTTTCACATCCATGCATGTCCGTGGTTGACAGCGAGTTTAGTTTAGTTTATTGTCACGTGTACCAAGGTACAGCGAAAAGGTTTTTTTTGTTTTAGTTTTAGAAATACAACGCGGAAACAGGCCCTTCAGCCCACCGAGTCCGCACACATAGTCACGATCGAACCCGGGCCTCTGGCGCTGTGTGGCAGCAACTCTACCGCTGTGCCGCCTCAATTACATAATTACAATCGAGTCATTCACAGTGTACAGATACATGATAAAGACAATAACTTGAATAATGCTGAGTTACGGTATGCTGAGAAAGATATTTGATCTCCGAGTGCCGTGTTGTAGTAGCAAGCCTCGCAGCGCCAGAGTTCCTGGTTCGATCCTGTCCTCGGATGCTGCCTGAGTATGAGTTTGCACGTTCTCCCTGTGACCGCGTGGGAATGGGTGATGGATGGTCGGCATGGACTCGGTGGGCCGAAGGGCCTGTTTCCGTACTGAACCTCTAAAACTAAAATTCACCAAAGGCCACAATACACCACAGAATTCTGCATTCAAGATTGCTGAGGGACATCATTATTCCAGCCACTATCCCCGTTCTATTTGAGAAAGCAAGGCATTCACGTTCTCGTAAGATAGACACAAAAAGCTGGAGTAACTCAGCTGTCAGCAGTAAATTTGGGAGCATTATTCCAAAAATTACCAGTGCATAAATCAAGCTTTGGTTTTAATGGAACAAGCATGCAATTTCAGTAGGCTCTCCCCTGACTCTCAGTCTGAAGAAGGGTCTCGACCCGAAACGTTACCGATTCCTTTTCCCCAGAGATGCTGCCTGACCCGCTGAGTTACTCCAGCTTTTTGTGTCTATCTTCACGCTGTTTCAAAAACGCATACGGCAAGTAAAAAGAAAGTGAAACACGAGGTCCCTGTATTGTATATTATAAGCAAAACTCCTGAAGATTGATAATCTTAGCTGAAAATCATAATAAAGTTCTTGTGCATCAAAAAACTCAAGCTTAAAAATTTGCGCGGTAAATAAAATTCAATGCGATTCCATTTGATCCTCCAACAACATTTTAAAAACACACATTGTACTACAGCTGGAGACTGCAGGATTATCCATGTTCATTCGTTTAGTTGGGTTTAGTTTAGAAATACAGCACGAAAACAGGTCCTTCAGCCCACGAGTCACTGTCCAGCAATCCCCGCACACTAACGCTATCCTACACACACTAGGAGACAAGTTACAATTTACAGACGCCATTTAACCTACAAACCTGCACGTCTTTGGAGTGTGGGAGGAAACCGGAGCACCCAGAGAAAACCCACGCAGGTCACGGGGAGAACGTACAAACTCCGTCCAGACAAGCACCCATAGTCAGGATTGAACCCGGTGCTATATGGCACCAACTCTGCCAGTGCACCACCATGCAGCCATGCTGCCTGACCTGCTGAGTTACTCCAGCACTTTGTGTCTTTTTATGGTAAGCCAGCATCTGCAGTTCCTTGAGCCTGCCCATCACATTGGCCGGGTGTGACTGAGGGAGAATGGATGAGTACATTTTGGGGGTCTTAGTGGCGACTCTTGTGTGTACTTTGTATGCAAAAACAAAGTCTTTCACTGCACCTAGCTAGGTACAAATGACAATAAAGTACCATCACCATCATCTGTCACGAATAGACAGGCAGTGTTTCGGGCCAGGCCCCTTCTTCAGACTGTTTGTGGTAGGGGGTGTAGGGGAAGCTGGGGGGGGGAGGGCTGGACAAAGTCTGGCAAGCAATAGGGGGATTCAGATTCAGATTCAGATTCAGATTCAACTTTAATTGTCATTGTCAGTGTACAGTACAGAGACAACGAAATGCAGTTGTCGGGCGACTGATACAGCTGACGGGCAACAAGGAACTGCAGATGTTGGCATCTTGAGCAAAACACAAAGTGTTGGAGTAACTCCAGAGGGCAGGCAGTATCTGTGGAGGGGAATGGACAGGTGACCTGATCCGATCTGATGTTTCAGAATCCCGACCTGAAATGTCACCAGTCTATGTCCTCCAGAGATGATGCCTGACCGCTGAGTTACAACAAAACCCCTCATCATTACCTTAAGTCAATGGCCTTCAGTTTTAGAGTCGCCAACCACTGGCCACCTACCTTGTTAATGCCTTTCCTAATTTTATAGGTCTCAGTATTGTCACCCCTCAGCCTCCTTTTGCCCCCCAAAAAAGATCCAATGCGTAGGAAAGGCTGCACGGTGGCACAGCGGTAGAGTTGCTGCCTTACAGCGAATGCAGCGCAAGAGACCCAGGTTCGATCCCGACTATGGGTGCTGTCTGTATGGAGTTTGTACGTTCTCCCCGTGACCTGCGTGGGTTTTCTCCTAGATCTTCGGTTTCCTCCCAAACTCCAAAGACCTGAAGATTTGTAGGGTAATTGGCTTGGTAAATGTAAAAAATATCCCTGGTGGGTGTGCAGGGATCGCTGGTCAGCGCGGATCCGGTTGGCCGAAAGGGCCTGTTTCTGCGCTGTATCTCTAAACAAATAAACTAAACTGCAGATGCTGGTTTAAATCGAAGATAGACACAAAATGCTGGAGTAACAGCGGGACAGGCAGCATCTCTGCAGAGAAGGAATGGGTGACATTTCGGGTTGTGCCCCTTCAGACTGATGTAAGGGGAGTGGGTGAGACAGAGAAAGGCCCACCCACTCTGTCCCGCCCTTCTTCAGTCTCGACCCGAAATGTCACCCATTCCTTCTCTCCAGAGATGCTGCCTGTCCCGCTGAGTTACTCCAGCATTTTGCATCGAAAAAAAGACCCAACCTGTCCAATCTCTCCCTGTAACTCAAGCCACCCAATCCAGCGTTGTTGAGAAAGGACACAAAGTGCTGGAGTAGCTCAACGGGTCAGACAGCATCTCCAGGGAACATGGGTTGGTGATGTTTCGGGTCGGGACAGTTACTCCAGCACACTGTGTTTTACAGGCGAAGGGGGTTTGATGGACAGATCGATGGAGTAAAGATGGAGATGAAGAGGGGCAGATGCTCCAAGCATCAAAGTGTTATTAGCCTGGTCCTCAAATGGCGGAGAGGACTAAATTCATGTTCATAAGTGATAGGAACAGAATTAGACCATTCGGCCCATCAAGTCTACTCTGCCATTCAATCATGGCTGATCTATCTCTCCCTCCTAACTCCATTCTCCTCCCTTCTCCCTTCATAACCTCTGACACCCATACTAATCAAGAAGCTATCAATCTCTGCCTTAAAAATATCCACTGACTTGGCCTCCACTGCCTTCTGTAGCAAAGATTTCCACAGATTCACCACCCTCTGACGAAAGAAATTCCTCCTCATCTCCTTCCTGAAGGAACGTCCTTTTATCCTGAGGCTATGACCTCTGGTCCTAGACTCTCCCACTAGTGGAAACATCCTCTCCACATCCACTCTCTCCATGGCCTTCAACATTGAATCCACCACCCATCCCTCAGCTGTTGTCATCTAACTTAAAGTACCGCTGGGCCTTTTCATAATTTAAACTCTGCTTAAGGCTAATGCAATACAAGACAAGAACAGCACATAATGAAATACATGTTCTCAAAGCTAAATGTGGGTGATGTCAGCCAGACTCGTGATTAATCCTTTTACTATCAATTACGCTTTCTCAAACAGAATTGTAATCAAATAATAATGCCGAGCAGTGCCTGGCTCTGTCAAATGCTGCCTGTCAGAGGTTTTAGGCTCCTTGTGGGAATAACCAAATAAAATGAAATCATAAATGTCATAGAGCACGGAAATAGACCCTTCGGCCCAATTCGCCCATGCTGACCAAGATGTCCCATCTACACTACACAGCGTCCTGTGCTCTAAGGAATGAGGTCCCAGCCTGCCTGACCTCACATAGTCATAGAGACAAGCAGCATGGACACAGGCCCTTCGGCCGAACTTGACCAACATGTCCCAGCTACGCTAGTCCCAGCTGCTCACATTTGGTCCATATCCCTCTAAATCTTTCCTATCCATGTACCTGTCCAAATGTCTTTGAAATGTACTATGTACCTTTATATGTTCGACAAAATCGTGGAATCGATTCCCATTTTGACCCAGAACCTTTGCACTGGGAATGATAGACCCGCAGCTTGAAAGAACAGTCTTTGACCTGTTTGACCTGAAGGACATTAAAACCTACAGTCGCAGGTGGGCAGGATAAACGTTCAGTACTGGCACCCACCCCTGCCTCAGGCAACCCCTGTATGCAAGGTATTAGCGCTGGGTGACAGGTGGCACAGCGGTAGAGTTGCTGCCTCACAAGCGCCACACACCCAGGCTCCATCCTGACCTTGGGTGCTGTCTGTTTGGAGTTTGCATGTTCCCCCTGTGACCTCGTGGGTTTTCTCCCACATCCCAAAGGCATGCGGGTTTGTAGGTTAGTTGTCCCTATTGTGTAGGCAGTGGATGAGTAAGTGGGATGGCATAGAACTAGCATGATCCGGTGATAGGTGGTGGGCATGGACTCCGTGGACCGAAGAGGCCTGTATCCAGGCGGTATCTCTAAGCTAAACTAAACCTGGGTTGGATCCTGACCAGGGTGGTGTTTGCATGTTGTCTCTATGGGTTTCCTCCAGGTGCTCTGGTTTCCATCAGTAAGCCAAAGACATGAGGGTCAGTAGATTAATCAGCGTGTGTAAGCCAGTAATACATCCTTCCACAGTGAGAGGGACGGAAAGCACAAATTATAGGGCAGAAAGTAGGCCATTCGGCCCATCGCGTCTACTCTGTCATTCAATCACAGCTGATCTATCCTTCCATCTCCTGCCTTGTCCCCATAACTCCCTTACCAATCAAGAATCGGTCAATCTCCGCCTTAAAAATACCTAATGACGGCCTCCACAGCCATCTGTAGCAACTAATTCCACAGATTCACCAATCTCTAGCTAAAGAAATTCCTCCTCATCTCCGAGACAGAGTGGAACTTCATGTTCATAATTCAAGGTAGCAGAATTCGACCACACGGCCCATCGAGGCTACTCCGCCATTCAATCATGGCTGATCTATCTTTCCCTCTCAACCTCATTCTCCTGCCTCCTCCCCATAACCCCAGACAACATTACCAATCAAGAATCTGTCAATCTCCACTTTAAAATGTCTTGGCTTGCACAGCCTTGTCTGGCAATGATTTCCACAGATTCACAACCCTCTGACGAAAGAGACTCCTCCTCATCACCTTTCTAAAGGTATGTCCTGTTATTCTGGGGCTGTGGCATCTGGTCCTAGACTCTCCCACTAGTGGAAACATCCTCTCCACATCCACTCTGTCCTGGCCATTCACTATTCGCTAAGTTTCAATGGTACCCCGGAGTTGACTCTCAGCACTTGGTTGAGATGCTGCCTGTCCCACTAGTTCTATGTTGTCCCACTGTCCCAATGAGGGTATAATAGAGGTCCTGCACCATAGGAACTAGGGAGATAGTAGGAGGGAGTCAGAAGAGTTCACCACATTGGGTAAACGTAAGAGGAGCGTTTGATGGCACTCGCTGGTGTTTGGAAAGATCTCATTGAAACCTGCTTGATAATGAAAGGCTTGGGTAGAGTGGATGTCTATATGTTTCCACTAGTGGGAGAGTCTAGGACCAAAGGGCACAGCCTCAGAATAAAAGGACATACATTTAGTCTCCACCTGAAGCGTCACTCATTCCTTCTCTCCAGAGATGCTGCCTGTCCCACTGGGTTACTCCAGCATTTTGTGTCTATCTTCGGTGCAAACCAGCATCTGCAGTTCCTTCCCACACGTTTGGAATGGAGATGAGGAGGAATTTCTTTAGCCAGAGGGTGGTGAATCTGTGGGATTGGTGGTGGAGGCCAAGACATTGGGTAATTTTAAAGCAGAGATTGATAGGCGTCTAAGGTTACGGGGAGAAGGCAGGAGAATGGGGTTGAGAGAGAAAGATAGATCAGCCATGATTGTTTAAGAAGGAACTGCAGATGCTGGAAAATCGAAGGTACACAAAAATGCTGGAGAAACTCAGTGGGTGCAGCAGCATCTATGGAACGAAGGAGATAGGCAACGTTGCCTATTTCCTTCGCTCCATAGATGCTGCTGCGCATGCTTTGATCAGCCATGATTGAATGGCGCATCAGACTCGATGGGCTGAATGGCCTAATTCTGCTCCTGTGTTTTAAGGTGATCCACAACATGCAGCCTTGACTCACGACACTGGAAGTCAAACTCCGGACTGTTCCCGCTTGCTTTTTAACTGTCGATTTTCTAGTGAATGTTTGTTTCCAGAAAGCGTTAGTCAGAACTATTTTTACACTTCCTGTGAGTCAGAGGTAGAGCGACATCAGGGGAGGGGGGTGGGGGGGGGGGGGGAGAGACAGAGACGAGAGGAGATCATCAGACATCAAGCCAAACAGCTCCCAGCAGAGACGGCTGGAGATCAGACAGTATCAACGGAGGCCTTGTGGGGACATGTAGAACTGTACATAGATCAGATGGAACGAGCTGCCAGAGGAGGTAGCTGAATGCAGAAACATAGAAAATAGGTGCAGGAGGAGGCCATTCGGCCCTTCGAGCCAGCTCCGCCATTCATTGTGATCATGGATGATCGTCCCCTATCAATAACCCGTGCCTGCCTTCTCCCCATATCCCTTGATTCCACTAGCCCCTAGAGATCTATCCAACTCTCCCTTAAATATATCCAGTGATTTGGCCTCCACTGACCTCTGTGGCAGGGAATTCCACAAATTCACAACTCTCTGGGAGAATTTTTTTTTTCTCACCTCAGTCTTAAATGACCTCCCCTTTATTCTAAGACTGTGGCCCCTGGTTCTGGACTCAGTTGTGACCACTGCCCCGTCCACCATCGGCTCTGACCTCCCCACCATCGAAGGGATCTATCGCAGTTGCTGCCTCAAAAAGGCAGCCAGCATCATCAAAGACCCACTTCTTCCCCACAGCCATCAGGCTATTAAACACAACATCAAACAAGCTCTGAACATTAACAGTCTATTGCACTTTATCTGTTTATTTATTGTGTACATATATGGTCTATAGACACACTGAAATTTTATCTCCTGTTCTGTATTATGTTTACTATGTTCTGTTGTGCTGCAGCAAGCAAGAATTTCATTGTCCTATCTGGGACACATGACAATAAACTCTCTTGACTTGACTTGACTTGACTCTTGAGGCAGGGACTAGAGGGATACAGGATAAACGTAGGCAGGTGGGACTCGTGTAGATGGGGCTTCTTAGTTGGTGTGGGTAAGTTGTGCCGAAACTGCCCACGATATCCATGCCGAACGTGAAGCCATTTTAAATGAATCTCCTCTATCTGCTCATGGTCCATATCCCTCCATACCCTGCATATCCATGTGCCTCTGACTGGTTAGCACGCAACAAAAGCTTTTCACTGTACCTCGGGACAAGTGACAATAAACCAAACTGACAGGGAAACTAAACTGAAACTATGTAAAAGCCTCTTAAACTCCACCATGGTATATGCCTCCACTACGTACCCGGCACTCACCGCCCTCTGTGTTAAACACACCTCCTTTAAACTTTGCCCCACTCACCCCATAGCTATGAGTTGGGTGATCAGCCATGAACATATTGAATGGCGGTGCAGGCTCGAAGGGCCGAATGGCCTACTCCTGCACCTATTTTCTATGTTTCTATGGGCTCCAGTCCTAGACATTTCCACCCTGTGGAATAAGGTTCTGGCTGGCCATCCGATCCATGCCTCTCATCATTTATGTACAGAGGTTTGAGATACAGTATGGAAAAAGGCCCTTCGGCCCACCGGGTCCACACTGACCACTTTTCACCCATTCACATGAGCTGTGCGCTATCCCCCCTTCACGTCCACTCCCCACACACTCGGGGCAGTATTACAGAGGTCCAATTAACCTACAAAACCTGCATGTCTTTAGGATGTGGGGGGTAACCGAAGCACCCGGAGAAAACCCATGGGATCACAGGGAGAACGTGCAAACTCCACACCGACAGCACCCGAGGTCAGGATCGAACCCGGGTGTCTGGTGCTGCGAGGCAGTGGCTCTAGCAGCTGTATCTCTGTTCCGCCAGTAAAGATCTCCCCTCAGCCTCGGACGCCAGACGATGTAGTGTATGGGATCGTGAGGGAAATAGACAGAGTATATGTGCAGAGTCTTTTGCCCAGAGTAGGGGAAGCAAAAACAAGAGGTCATAGGTTTAAGGTGAGGGGGGAAAGATTTAATGGGAACCCAGAGGGGTTTGACATCAGGGTGTTGGGTGTATGGCAAGAGCTGCCAGAGACGATATTTGAGGCAGGTACTATAACAACAATTAAAAAACAGGTATACAAATAGGAAAGGTTGGATATGGGTCTAACGCGGTAGGTGGGACTAGTGTAGATGTGGCATCTTGGTTGGGCCGAAGGGCCTGTTCTGTACTGTATGACTCCATGACATAATTTAAACAACTTGGACAGGTACTTGGATAGGATCTGGGCCAAATACAGATAACGGAGCCCAGTTTAGATCGGGTATCTAGGTCAGCATGGATGAGTTGGCTGAGGGGCCGGTTTCCATGCTGGAAGACTCAATGAGAAGAGACTACAGATGCTGGAATCTTGAGCAAAATGCACAAGGTGCTGGAGCAACTCAGCGGGTCAGGCAGCATCTGTGGAGGGAAATGGATAGGAGCTGCCTGACCCGCCTATGACAGGGCAAGACCGAGGGGCCGAATGGCCGTCTCCCAATCTGGGAACGTCTGTCAAGGAGGTTACTATAGACAATAGACAATAGATGCAGGAGTAGGCCATTCAGCCCTTCGAGCCTGCACCGCCATTTAATGTGATCATGGCTAATCATCCCCAATCAGTACCCCGTTCCTGCCTCCTCCCCATATCCACTGACTCCACTATTTTTAAGATCTTTACTTTGCATTCCCAGTACATGAATGCCTTTGAGGTTAGGGGAGAGGTAAACCTGCCTCACTATTATGTAGCCACGCTGTGTGGGATTGGAGGTACTGGATCAGTTTGCGGTGGACAGGTTTACTACACTGCATAACGCTGGTGAATAGATTGGGTTTCAGTAACTGATGCAGTTTCCTGATGCAGCCTGTTAAAGGATCAGACCTACCAACAATGTTGAAGAAGGAACTGCAGATGCTGGAAAATCGAAAGTAGATAAAAATGCTGGAGAA
Source organism: Amblyraja radiata (assembly GCF_010909765.2). NCBI lineage: Eukaryota > Metazoa > Chordata > Chondrichthyes > Rajiformes > Rajidae > Amblyraja > Amblyraja radiata. The sequence continues at coordinate 4,765,453 of NC_045994.1, read as the reverse complement.
ACTCAGCGGGTGAGGCAGCATCTATGGAGCAAAGGAAATAGGCGACGTTTCGGGTCGAGACCATAGATGCTGGCTCACCCGCTGAGTTTCTCCAGCATTTTTATCTAAACTCACCAACAATGGCAGTTTACAACCCAGCGGTATGAACAATGATTTTAGATTATTTTCTAAATTTGGGAAAGAATCCTGAAATTGGAGAAGCAAAATGCAGAGGTGCCGGTGCAGGATTCCCAAAAAGTTAATCTGCAAGTCAAATTGGTAGTAAAGAAAGCAAAGGCAATGCTAGCATTTATTTCAAGAGGGCTTGTATACAAACAGGGATGTAATGCTGAGGCTCTATAAGGCGCTGGTCAGGTCACATTTGGAATATTGTGAGCAATTTTGGCAACAAATCTGAGGAAGGATGTGCTGGCTCTGGAGAGGGTCCAGAGGATGTTTACAAGAATGATCCCAGGAATGAGTAGGTTAACATATGATGAGCGTTTGTCGGCACTGGGCCTGTACTCGCTGGAGTTTAACAGAATGAGGGGGGACCTCACTGAAACATACAGAACAGTGAAAAGCTTGGATAGAGTGGATGTGGATAGGATGTTTCCACTAGTGGGAGAGTCTAGGACTAGAGGACATAGCCTCAGAATTAAAGGACGTTCTTTTGCTGAGAAGATGAGGAGGAATTTCTTTAGTCAGAGGGTGGTGAATCTGTGGAACTCTTTGCCACAGAGGCTGTGGAGGGAAAGATAATTCAGCCATGATTGAATGGCAGAGTGGACTTGATGGGTCAAATGACCTCAAACTGCTCCTATCATTTATGGACTTCTGAACTTACAAGTAAGGGATGAGGCACAGTGACAAATTGCGATGACCTGTGACACCAAGGCCATCAGAGGGGGGCAAACACGGGGATAAAGAAAGACAAAGAACAGATGTAATAGCTTGCCGACACGAGGAACTGCTGATGCTGGAATCTTGAGGTGGGCGGGGGGAGGGGGGAGCGGCCACGTTTTGAGGAGGAGACTGATGGGCACACGGACACTGGTCTGTACCCCATTGTCATTCTTTCCACCAACATCCTTCCCCCCCCACCTACCCCCCCCCCCCCCCCCCCCCCCCCCCCCAGCTCCACAGTTTAGTCCCTGCATAGACATCCTGGCTCCCATTTATAATTTAGAGATACAATGTAGGAACAGGTCCTTCGGCCCACCAAGTCAGTGCTGACCAGCAAGCGCCACATATTACATTATCCTGCACACTCAGGACAATTTACAATTTCACCGAAGCCAATTAACCGTCTTTGGAGTGTGGAAGGAAACTGGAGTACCCGGAGAAAACCCCACGCAGGTCACGGGGAGAACGTAAAACTCCGTACAGACAGCACCGTTGTCAGGATCGAACCCGGGACTCTCGCTCTGTAAGGCAGCAACTCTACCACTGCCCTTTGTTGCTGGTGTCCCGGCAGACCAGAGGTCCGGTTTATGATCGTTAATGGGAGGTCGGACACAAATGGTTGTTCGGTACAGACAGCACCCGTGGTCAGCATCAAACCTGGGACACGTTAGACGCTGTGAGGCAGCAGCTCTACGGCTGCGCCCAGAGCTGATAGGTCCTTACAGTAACGGGCATCAGGACCCAACACCCAGCCTGAATTAGCCGCAACCACCAGTGATATCGAGCTCTGCTCAAACATGCCCTGGGCGGCAGGACAACTGGGAGAGTTGTCTCCCAGTGATAATAATCCCATTATAAATAAACACTTGGAGCTCCCTGATTGCACACGAGGGGCTAAATATACTCGGGCAGATTCCAGATTGTAGATATTGGTTCAGTTGCAGGAAGGCTGCTGGTAGCTTGCATCCTTCCCAACACTCCATGCACTTAAATAGCAACATCCGCCTCAGTGTGACATCGTGTTGTACCCACGACACCAACAGCAAACCCACACAAAGCACAACACTGCCTGCATTTTACCAGAATGCTGCCTCCATTAGTATAGTTTGTTTTAGTTTAGACTTTAGAACCACAGCGTGGAAATGGCCCACTGAGACCGAGCAGACCAGCAAGCAGCCTGTACTCCAGCACCATCCTTCAGTTTACTCTGCTTTAGTTTGGAGATACAACGTGGAAACAGTCCCTACGGCCCGCGCCGACCAGCGATCACCCCATACACTAGTCCTATCCTACACACTAGGGATAATTTGCTGAAGCCAATTCACCCACAAACCCGCACGTCTTTGGGATGTGGGAGGAAACCGGAGCACCCGGAGAAAGCGCAAGCGGTCACGGGGAGAACGTACAAACTGTGTACAGACAGCACCCATGGTCAGGATCGAACCCGGGTCTCTGACTCTGTGAGGGTGCTGTGGAGGCAGATACAAGGGGTTTAAGACGGTTTTAGATCGGCACATGGATATGCAGGGAAAGAGGGAAATGGATCAGAGATTAGATTAATTTGGCATCACGTACAGTACGGACATTGTGGGCCGAAGGGCCTGTTCCTGTGCTGTACTGTTCTATATAGAGCGGTCCATCAGAAATGTCCCTGTCAAGTGCCGAATTTCGAATAAAACTTGGATCATAAGACATTGAAACTAGTTTGAGTGTGCTGCTTGCATCCATGATGTGTTGTGGCTCAGCCTCTCTCTCCCCTGGGTGAGGAGGTTGGGGTTTTATAACCCACTCTGGAGGGCTGACCACAGACTGGAGATGTACACTCCCTGGCAGGGGCTTGGTACCACCGGCAACACCGAGGGTGAGTGGGCAAGTGGGTTTGGTACCCTGCTCTCCCTCAGAGCCCAGTCAGTCACTCCACCACAGAGTCTGAGTTTGGGTTTGAGTTTCGTTAATTGTCATGTGTGAGTTTTCACCAATTGTAGTGAAAATATCTTCCACCAAGACATACAAAGATAATTAGCTTGGCATAGCTTTAATGTGCGGGGATCGTTGGTCGGTGCGGACTCGCTGGGCCGAAAGCCTGCTTCCGCCATGTATCTCTAAACTAAACCAAAAGCATTTGTCGTGTGCTAACCAGTTAGTGGAAAGTTCATGTTCATAAGTGATAGGAGCAGAATTAGGCCATTCGGCCCATCAAGTCTACTCCGCCATTCCATCATGGCTGATCTATCTCTCCCTCCTAACCTCATTCTCCTGCCTTCTCCCCAAAACCCCTGACATCTGTAGTAATCACGAATCTATCTATCTCTGCCTTAAAAATACCCATTGACTTGGCCTCCACAGCCTTCTGTGGCAATGAATCCCACAGAATCACCACCCTCTGAGCAAAGAAATTCCTCCTCATCTCTTTCCTAAAGGAACGTCCTTTTATTCTGAGGCTGTGACGTCTGGTCCTAGACTCTCCCACTAGTGGGAACATCATCTCCACATCCACGCTATACAGGAAAGACAATACATAATTACAATTGAACCATTCACGATGTACAGACACATGATAAAGGGAATAACTTGAATAGTGTTTAGTGCAAGATAAAGCCCGATCAAAGATAGACCGAGGGTCTCCAATGAGGTAGATAGTAGTACAGGACTGCTCGCTGGTTGTTGGTAGGACGGTTCAGTTGCCTGATAACAGCTGGGAAGAAACTGTCCCTGAATCTGGAGGTGTGCATTATCACACATGTACTTTTTCACCTGATGGGAGAGGGGAGAAGAGGAAGTGACCGGGGTGAGACTGGTCCTTGATTGCGCTGCTGGCCTTGCCAAGGCAGCGGAGGTGTAGATGGAGTCAATGGAAGGGAGGTTGGTTGGGGGCTAGGGTTCGAGTCACGTTGGGTTGTGATGCCGTCTGAGACAGACTTGCCCGTTGGTAGTCACCGGCAGCTCTCTGGTGCATGAGCGGATTCCTGTGGAGAGATGCCAGTGGACGACCAAACCCCCCCCCCCCCCCCCCCCCGGGTATAACGGCAAGAGGTTGGCCGGCAACTTCCAAGGGGATTGGGAAAGGGCCCAAAACCTTCACCTTCACCCTCCCCTCCCCGCCCCTTCCCTTGGCAAAGGCAGGCTTGGGTCAGGCACCAGCTGAAACCTGCACTCTGCTGGTTATAAATATAACCTGACATAAATCATGCCCACACTGCCCGAACCGACACACCAGCCCGCCACAAATACCACGGACATGTCTCAACTACTCTCGCCTTGGTTTAGTTTAGTTCAGAGATACAGCATGGAAACAGTCTCTTCGGCCCATCGAGTCCATGCTGACCAGCGAGCATCCCCTACACTATCACCATCCTACACACTACAGTTTGCAATTTACAGAAGCCAATTAACCTACAAACCTACACATCTTTGGAGTGTGGGAGGGAACCAGAGCACCCGGACGAAACCCACATGGTCACAGGGAGAACGTACAAACTCCGGGCAGACTGCACCCGTGGTCGGGATCGAACCCAGGACTCTGGCGCTGTAAATCAGCAACTTTATAGCTGTACCACTGTGCCGCAGCGCATAGAGTCAGAGGGTCACAGAGCTACCCAGCACAGAAACAGGCCCTTCGGCCCGCCTTGCCCATGCCCATGCGCATCAAGTTGGCCTGCCAGACTGGACCCATTTGGCCCACCTCCCTTCCTGTCCAAATATCTTTTAAAAGTCGTAATTGTCTCCGCTTCTACAGTTCAATCATTTCTTTATAATCACGTGTGGTGGGCACAGTGTAATACAGATCACCAAGACCATCACCATACATGGGCACAATACTCTGGTTACATCAGGATGTACAGAACAGCCCACTGGAGCTCCCGCTGGCAGCTCACTCTCGGTGGAGGCCACCCTCTGTGGGAAATAGTGTGGGTGTGCGAGTGTGTGTGTGTGTGTGTGTGTGTGTGTAAGTGTGAGAGTACATGTGTGAGTGAGTATCTGTAGAGAGTGTGAATGGGTGTGTGCAGGTGTGTGTGTGAGAGAGAGAGCGAGTGTGAGAGAGCAAGAGTGTGAATGAGAGTGTGTGTCTGTGTCTGTGCCTGTGTGCGTGTGAAAGTAGGTGTGAGAGTGTGCCTGTGTGTATGTGCGCGTGTGTGTGGGAATGTGAGAGCGTGTGTGTGCGTGTGTGAGTGTGTGTTAGTGCACGCATGTGTGAGTGCGTGTGGGTGGGTGGGTGTGCTTGTGTGTGTGTGTGAGCGAGTCTGTGTGAGTGTGTGTGGGAATGTGAGAGTATGTGTGTCTGTGTGGGTGTGTTTGTGTCTGCGTGTGTATGTGTGTGTGTGTGTGTGTGGTGTGTGTGTGTGTGTGTGTGTGTGTGTGTGTGTGTGTGTGTGTGTGTGTGTGTGTGTGTGATTGTGGGTGTGTGTGGATGTGTGTGTGTGTGTGTGCGTATGTGTGTGTGTGTGTGGATGTGTGTGCGTGTGGTGGTCCAGCGTGTTTGTGTGTGTGTGTGTGTGTGTTGTTGCGTGTGTGTGTGTGTGGTGTGTGTGTGTGTTGGTTGTGCGTTGTGTGTGTGTGTGCATGTGTCTGTGTGTGTCAGTGTGTGTGTGTGTGTGTGTGTGTGTGGGTGTGTGTGTGTGTGTGTGTGTGTGTGTGTGTGTGTGTGTGTGTGTGTGTGTGTGTGTGTGTGTGTGTGTGTGTGTGTGTGTCAGCGTGTGTGTGTGTGTGGGTACACACAATTGCTGGGGAAACTCAGCGGGTGCAGCAGCATCTATGGAGCGAAGGAAATAGGCGACGTTTCGGGCCGAAACCCTTCATCAGTGTGTGTGTGTGTGTGTGTGTGTGTGTGTGTGTGTGTCAGTGTGTGTGTGTGTGTGTGTGTGTGTGTGTGTGTGTGTGTGTCAGCGTGTGTGTGTGTGTGTGTGTGTGTGTGTGTGTGTGTGTGTGTGTGTGTGTGTGTGTGTGTGTGTGTGTGTGTGATCAGTATGGGTTGGCGGGTGAGTGAGTGGGGGAGAGAGGGAGGGCAGGCCAGTGTCACCCCTCCCCCAGTGCCTCCACACACATGGCAAGATCCCCCCCACCCCCGGTATCAGCAGGCAGGCAGGCCTCTCGCCGTCACGCACGATGACTGCCCGCCCACCACCTCCGCCGGCCCACAATGAGGTGATCAGCACTGCACTGCATTGTGCCGCAATGGCATAGACTGCGTCTGCAAGCCCACTGCGGCTGTGCTGTGTAACAGCCACGGATCCTCTCTCCCGCCCACCCCCCCCCCCTGAAATCCCCTCCCCCAAAATCCCCTCCCCCAAACGTGCTCCCACATGGAGCAGAATACCCGCAGTGGCCACGAGCTCCACTAGAGCCCCCCCACCCCTCCCCTGAAACCCCCTCCAAGAGACAACAAACTCTACAGTGCTGAGACATGCCACTTTAATTACCCTCCCCATTGCACTGATGTCCCTCCCCCCCCCCCCCACCTCTACAGCCCAGCGCACCCAGAACATAGAGGCTTCATCATATATTTCATAAATCAATGTAAAACAAATGTTTAAAGACGCATTCTGCAAACATTCCCAGCTCCTGCTGTTTTGAAATTGCATCTTTCCACATAAGATGTCTCCACGTTCAGTCAACATAAGGGATTGAACGTGAATGAAGGGAAGAAGGACACACAGACACATGCGTGCACACACACGGGCACGGGCAGTCACACGCCTGCACACACACACGGACAGTCACATGCGCGCACACACACACCATACACATGCACACACACATATGCAGGCACACACGGACAGTCACATGCGCGCACACACACACCATACACACATGCACGCACAGACATGCACGCACACACGGACAGTCACATGCGTGCACACACACAAACAGACACCCACACGCACGCGCACACACAACATACACACATGCAAGCAGACATGCACGCGCACACACACGCACACACAGACACACACATGCACGCGCACACATGCAAGCACAGACATGCACACACGCGCACACACAGACACGTACACACGGAGGCACACGCACACACACAGACACACACATGCACGCACAGACATACACAAACACACACAGACATACACACACGGGGACACACACGCACAGGGACACACGCACACAGACACACACATGCACGCACACACGGACACACACGCACACAAACACACACACATATATATATGCACACATACATATACGCACATACACATACATGCACGCACACACACACGCATACAGGAGTCTCGGACAGCAGGCTGGTAGATAGTGCCACTGCCTGCTCTGGAGACAGACCGGTGGTATATATCTGTCCTGCATCATCTGCTCACATGATTGTGTGTCTGTTCATCTTCTAACCTCTCACACTCAGGAAACGTCACTATTATACTGGAGTCTGAAGAAGGGTCTTCAAAGGATAGAACTAGTGTGATGGGTGGTCGTTGGTCAGTGCGGACTCGGTGGGCTGAATGGCCTGTTTCCACACTGTATCTCTAAACTAAACTAAACTAAGAATTAGAGTCAAGAGATTTCAGGAGGGGGTGGAGACTGATACGGTTGCCCCTGCTGGAAGCCAGCATGGACTCGAAGGGCCGAATGGTTGCTTTGCACCATAATAAGCCAGTAATCTAGGGTGAAGGACATGATATTGCTTGCTATTACTGACCGCCCAGGCAGTCTCAGCCCACACCAGGGGAGCATGGAAGTCACTTCCCACCATGCCTACACATGACACAACCATCAGCAGTCGTTGCAGAGACCACCAATCAGGGCAATAACTTGCCTGAAGATGGACACTAAGTGCTGGAGTAACTCCGTGAGTCAGGCAGCATCTCTGGAGATAAGAAACCCATGACGTTTTGGGTCAGAACCCTTCTTCAGACTCTGGTCTGAAGGGTTCTTCAGATCTTGAGAAGGGTCCCTACCCAAAACAGTACCTGCTCCTTCTCCCCAGAGATGCTGCCTGACCCGCTGAGTTACTCCAGCACTTTGTGTCTCTCTTCGGTGAAAAACAGCATCTGCAGTTCCTTCCTACTCACTATACTGGACGGAGTGTGAAGAAAGATCTCGACCCAAAACGTCACCTATCCATGTTCTCCAGAGATGCTGCCTGACCTGCTAAATTACTCCCGCACTTTGTGTCTATTTGTGTAAACCAGCATCTGCAGTTCCTTGTTTCAACATTTTGACTGCTCTGCCTGCTTTGACGATATTCTCCTCCTCTCTCTGATGGGAGTTCAGCGAGGCCCTCCCTCATTACCAGGCTGAAGAAGGGTCCCGACCAGAAACGTCACCTATCCATGATCTCCAGAGATGCTGCCTGACCTGCTGAGTTACTCCAGCATATTGTGACCTTATCTAACATCACTATAATCCACCAGGACACAATGGCGGGGGTTGTAGTTCTGTGTTGACCTGTCTGGGCACTGGGACTCAGGTATCCAGTCTCCCCCCTCAGTTCAGTTCACTTAAGATTTTGAGTCCTCGCACGCTGGCGGGTCAGTGCATAACTACTGTTGTGTGCTGGCGAAGGCCTGTTTCCCACGCAGTTGTGTACCGCAATGCAAAGATCCTATAGCGGAGCTCTGCTATAAGATCTTTGCCGCAATGTGTACAGCAATTCATTCTTCCCCCGCACAATTAAAGCATGGAATAGTCCTCACCTTACCATAGTTTCCCAACCAGACACAACTAAATTTAAGGTAGCTCTTTTTTCCCTAAGAACCCTTATTTGCTTAAGTCCACCCTCCACCACCTTCAGTTTAAATTCCATTTGGAATATTTTTGGAGGACCAGGAAACCAAGAACCAACTATCTCTAAACTAAAGGCAGAGGGTCAGGTAGGCAATGGGCAGACGACGTTTCAAGTCAGGACCCTTCTTCAGACTGTTTGTACTAGTGGGGAGAAAGCTAGAAAAGAAAGGTTGGGGCGGGACAAAGCCTGGCGAGTGATAGGTGGATACAGGTGGGGGGGGTGCAGAAAAAAGGAGCTGCAGGCGCTGGTTTACCAAAGAAAGAAACAAAATGCTGGTATAACTCAGTGGGTCAGGCAGCATCTCATGAGATCATAGATCGGTGACGTTTCAGTTCGGGGCCTTCAAACCTACACTGAAGAAGGGCCCCTCACCAATCCATGATCTCCAGAGATGCTGCGTGACCCGCTGAGTTACTCCAGCACTTTGTGTCTTTCACAGGTGGGGGAGGGGAGAGCGATTGGCAGATGGGTGGAGTAAGTGACAAGGTGGAAAGGAGATAAAATGGTGTCAGAGAGGGAGGAAGTGGAGTGAAATGGTGCCAAGGGAGGGATATGGGTGGAAGGGGATGTGGGGGGTGGGGGGAAAGAGGCGTAAAGAAGGCGGGACAGTGGGAGGAATGGGTGCACACTGTGGTGGGGTGGGGTACGGGAAAGAGAGAGAGGGGGGGGGGGGTGAATAATTAAAACTGAAAGAGCAAGTCCAGCTGGCACCTTATCTCAAGAACCTATCTCCATCTTATTCAGCTGCTTTGACAGATCTGGATATTGAGTCCAAGTGCTTTGTTGGCTATCTTTGCAATTTATGGGACAGGTCTGGTCAATAATTTAGCTTTGCACGGAGCTTTCCGGAATGCAGAGGAGAGCTCGTGCGTATTAGTGCGGTCCCCACGTGCCGGAGCTGGAGGGGGAGTGGCTTTGCCTGGTGCCAGCGTTGGGATAGGTCCCGGCAAACCCACCCAAGGGACTCACATTCCGTGTGGTACCGACGGTGCCGAAACCCACCCAACATCCAACGGGCTTCACACACTCCCCTCCCTCCCCGCTGGCCAGGGCACCAGACCCACCCACCACACACGCACTGCCAAAGATACACACAGAAAGATGGAGTAACTCAGCGGGACAGGCAGCATCTCTGGAGGGATGGAATGGGTGACGTTTCGGGTCGAGACCCTTCAGCTGAAGCTCCATTTTAAAACATTACTGATCCCTGTTGCCCCGGCTGTAGTTATTCTTTTTAGTGATACAGCGCGGACACAGGCCCTTCGGCCCACCGAGTCCGCGCCGACTAGCACTATCCCAGTATAGACACTTTACAGGAGTTAATTAACCTACAGACCTGTATGGTATTGCAGTAAAACGTTGTTTGCATGCTATCCAGTCAAATTATACCATACATGAGTACAATCACGCCAGACACTAGTACAACAGGTACAGGTGGTTAAGCTGGAATGGGTGCAGAGAAAGGGCCTGTCCCACATGGGCCTCATTTGCGCGTCAGGCTGGTGGCGCGCGAGGATTTTGAGTCCTGGGGCGCCGCGCTACCGCACATCACTGCCAACGCCACCATATCTCACCATGCACGCGTAATGCACGCCATGCGCGCGTCGTGATGTGTAAATTATGTCGTGTAAATGACGCACAAATAACGCCCATGTGGGACAGGCTATTTATGAGGATGCTGCCAGGACTCGAGGGGCCTGAGTCATAGGAAGAGGTTGTACTGGCTAGGATGAGCACTGATCTTACGAGAGGTGTATTCGATCATGTGAGGAATAGATAGTGAATGCACACACTTTTAACCAGAATGGGGAAATTAAGAACCAGAGTCCATAGGTTTAAGGCGAGGGGGGATTAATGTAATAGGGACTTTGAGGGGCAACTTTCTTTATACCCAAAGGATGGTAGGTATATAGAATGAGCTGCCGGAGGAGGTGGTTGACGCAGGTCCAATTATAATGTTTAACAGGTTTAATGTTGGACAGGTATTCGTTTATCGTCATTTAGTTTAATTTATTGTCTAGTGTACTGAGGTACAGTGAAAAAGCTTTTGGTGCAGGGATATATGTTTAGAGGGATATGGGCCAAATGCAGGCAGGTGGAGCTAGCGTAGGTGGGGCATATTGGTCAGCATGGGGCAATTTGGACTGAAGGGCCTGTACTCATGGTGTATGACTTTGACCCAAGACACGAGCTGTGCGTTCGATCATTCTATAACCACCGCCACAACTCACACGGGGCAATTTAATCAGCTGTAGCACCATTTTAAAACATTACTGATCCCTGTCGCCCTGGCTGGAGTTATTTTTTTTAGCGATACAGCGTGGAAACAGGTCCTTTGGCCTACCAAGTCCGTGCCGACCAGCAATCCCCGTACACTAGTCCGCGCCGACCAGCAATCCCCGTACACTAGCACACTACACATCCCACACACTAGAGACAATTAACCTACAAACCTGTACGATTTTGGAGTGTGGGAGGAAACAGGAGCACCCGGAGAACGCAGTCACAGGGAGAACGTCCAAACACCTTACAGACTGCACCCATAGTCAGGATGGATTTTGGGTGTCTGCCGCTGTCTACCGCTGTGCCACCATGCCCCGTTGTGTTGAAGGACGTGAGACACTGCAGCTAATTATCAGGGACCTCCAGTCTATGCCTCTCATAACTTGATCTACTTCTGGCAAGCTCGGACGTTGCAGAGAAACGTTTCCATGCCTTTTGACTCGATGACTCTATGACAATGACTCCAAGACGTGCTCAGCAGGCGACGTGCTTTCCATTCCACACGCACGTGACAGGAATGAACCAAAACAAACTAGACAGGTGGACATTCGCTCAGGCACAAAACACAACTCAAACAAGGAGTCAGGAAGCGCAGGAGACCGGAAGGAGATGGATCTTCATATGTCCATCAGTTGGTACGTTCTAGGAGCAGAATTACGCCATTTGGCCAATCAAGTCTACTCCATCATTCACTCATGGCTGATCTATCTCTCCATCTCAACCCCATTCTCCTGTTTGATGACTCCTGGACTATCCTTGATCGGACTTTGCTGGCTTTACCTTACACTAAACGTTATTCCCTTCTCATGTATCCGTACACAGTAAATGAATCGATTGTAATCATGTATTATCTTGCCGCTGACTGGTTAGTACGCAATAAAAGCTTTTCACTGTACCTCGGTACACATGATAATAAACTAAACTGAACTGATGTGTCCACTAGTGGGAGAGTCCAGGACCATAGGCCACAGCCTCAGAATAAAAGGACGTACCTTTAGAAAGGAGATGAGGAGGAATTTTTTCAGGCAACGGGTGGTAAATCTGTGGAACTCATTGCACATATGGCAGTGGAAGCCAAGACACTGGGTATTTCAAATTTGGGAGGATCTTGATTAGTAAGGGTGTCAATAATTACTGAGAGAAGGCAGGAGAATGAGGTTGAGAGGGGAAAATAAATCAGCCGTGATTGAATGGCGGAGCAGACTTGATGGGCTGAATGGTCTAAACCTGCACCTATGTCTTATGGAAATTACTAAAATTAAAGCTCCTGACTAAATTAGCAATGGAAACATCTATTGTGACCTTTTAAGTTGAGCAACTAAGAAATTACCAGCAGTCAGAATAATTCAATTCTGTTGAAAATGTAAATAGTTCTGAGCCACTCACCACCCCCAACATACAATAATTAATATTGTCTTCCAATTACTGAAAGGTTAATTGGGGATCAGTCATGAAATTGCACCAAACTAATGTGCAGACGTACATGGGATGTTCTGATTGCTCAAGGAGGGGTGGACAGGGCCCAGAGGAACCATCAGGAGACAAGTTCTGTTCCTCTACACAGCCCACGTTAGCTTGGAAACCGTTGAGCTCTTGCAAAGACCTCAACGCTGCTGAGGAAGGTTTGGTTTGTAAAATGAGTGAACCCTCTCTGAGACCAATCCCAGAGCGATCGGCTGATGTCTCTGCATTGTATGTGACCACGTGTATGCTGTTGGCTCTGAGCTATCACAATACGATACAACACGATAGGACTTTCATTACCCCAGGAGGGAAGCTGGTCTGCCAACAGTCATAAAGCATGAAACATGAAATTAAAGTGAAGACTGGAAAGGATTGGGGAGGAGGGGAAGGGGAGTCAGTCTACCCCACGACAGAAGGGGGAGAGGCTGTTGTACCACTCCTGGGGGTGTGTCACTGCACTACACGCTGATACAATGATGACCACAGTTCCACAATCCTTCTGCCGATGGAAGAAATGCCCACCTGCCTGAATGTCTGTCAGTTGTTTACAGTGTTGGGTGGAATGACCACATGTTTGCCAGTACCGTACACTGGCAGCCCAACAATTCATTGATGCAGAAATATGTGGCATGATTCATGATGGGTTACCCTAATGACTGAAACACACACACACACACACACACACACACACACACACACACACACACACACACACACACACACACACACACACACACACACACACACACACACACACACACACACACACACACACACACACACACACACACACCAAGGCACACACACAGACGGATACACACGCACAGATAAACAGACGGACGCGTGCACACATACACACGGATACACACACGTTTACACTCTCTCACACACACACACACACACACATTGACGGATACCTACGCACACACACACAGACGGATACACACACGTTTACACTCACACACACACACACACACACATTGACGGATACCCACGCATACACACAGACGGATACACACACACAGATAAACAGATGGACGCGCACACACATACACACTTGCAGACAGACGGATACACACATACACATAGACGCACATACACACACACACACGGGTACACACAGTCATACAGAGTCGGCAGGTCACACAGTTAGATTGACACACGTGTGCACACACACACACACACAGACAGGCACGCATGCACAGACGGGTACACGGACCCAGTCACACACAGTCTGGTGACTACCACTGAACTCTGAACAAGGGTCCCGACCTGGAACGTCATCCATGCACCCCCTCCACAGATGCTGCCTGACCTGCTGAGTTACTCCAGCACTTTGTGTTTTGCTCAACACTGCAGTCTCTCATGCTAAACACCAGCCATGCTGTAAACACTGCCCAGTCCATCATCGGCTCTAACCTCCCTACTATCGAGGGGATCTATCGCAGTCGCTGCCTCAAAAAGGCTGCCAGTATCATCAAGGACCCACACCATCCTGGTCACACACTCATCTCTCCGCTACCATCGGGCAGAAGGTACAGGAGCCTGATAATCTGCAACATCCAGGGTCAGGAACAGCCGCTTCCCCACAGCCATCAGGCTATTAAACACAACTTCAAACAAACTATAACAGCCTATTGCACTTTATCTGTTTATTTATGTGTCTATGGTATTATATATTCTATGGTATATGGACACACTGATCTGAACTGTATTTATGACTACAATACTCTGTTGTGCTGCAGCAAGCAAGAATGTCATTGTCCTATCTGGGACACATGACAATAAACTTGACTTGACTTGTACGCTGCCCGGTCTAACTCCAGTATCCAGACCCCAACACTGGAGTGAGCAGGTGGTGATGGTGGAGTGTGCGTGGTTGATGCAGCAGGTAATCGGTCTACACCGCCACACAACGCACCGCTTTACACAGTGAAGATCATCGTCAATGGTAACACCTCATCCATCACTCAGATGTCAGCCTCTGCTTCTTCTAGGCGTTCATTCTGAAAGCAAACGGTGACACATCTCTGTGCAAAATAAAGCCACACTCTGACCTCTGGAAGGATCAATCAGAAAGCCGTGTGTCTGGGTTTGGCCCATGCAAACACGTTAATGTGGCAGGCCGATGTGTAGCCATCTGCATTGCAAGCAATTGCTGCAGAGAGCTGTGATGTGGACACACGCGCGCACACACACGCACACGCACACGCACACACACACACAAACCCACACACAAACACACGTGACCAAAAATATTTGTCACATCATTGGCCTTATTCTTTATCAAGATTTCACCCAAACACAAGAGCAAATGAGCTGAGACAAGACCTGGCCCCCTGATACACCCTCCGCAACTATCCACCCCATCCTCCTCCGCGACTGAGAAGTGAGCACAGTCCCTATCGAAAAGTTGCCTGTCCACTCCCTCCGCAGATGCTGCCTGACCCGCTGAGCTGCTCCAGCACTTGGTTTTTCTGTTCACGATTCTGGCATCTGTGGACCCAGTCGGGAATCGACCATTCTGGTTACCATTGGTTCTGGGAATTTTTCTTCTCAGCTCCGATGCCTGAACCAACTTTGGCGATTAAACCCACTACGCCATCTTATTTCAAATGCTGCCTCGATGTTGCTCTTGGTCTGGTTTGCAACCCCACAGCCAAGCAAGATGCCCGACCAAATTGACTTTAACAACTTGCCCTGAGAATACGGGGGAATAAATGTTGCCAAGGGAACGATCCTTAGTAAACCCCATTGACTTAAGTTTAGAGATACAGCGTGGAAACAGGCCCTTCAGCCCACCGAGTCCACGCCGACCAGCGAACCCCGTACACTAACACTACCCTGCGCACACACAAGGGATAATTTACAATTATACCAAGCTAATTAACTTTCAAACCCACACGTCTTTGGAGTCTGGCTATTTGCTATTGAGGGAATGCAGCAGAGGTTCACCAGGTTAATTGGCGGGACTGACATATGATGAAAGAATAGATCTACTCGGCTTATATTCACTGGAATTTAGAAAGATGAGAGGGGATCTCACAGAATCATATAAAATGCTTAAGGGGATGGACAGGGTAGATGCAGGAAGAATGTTCCCCATGTTGGGGGAGTCCAGAACCAGCGGTCACAGTAACAGAATAAGGGATAGGCCATTTAGGACTGAGGTGAGGAAAAACCTTTTCAGCCACAGAGGCAGTGGAGGCCAATTCACCGGGTGTGGCTCTTGGGGCTAACGGAATCACAGGATATGGGGAGAAAGCAGGAATGGGGTACTGATTCTGGATGATCAGCCATGATCACATTGAATGGCGGTGCTGGCTCGAAGGGCCGAATAGCCTACTCTTGCACTTATTTTCGAAGTCTATGTCTCTTCTATGAACCCAGACTCGGAGGAAACCCTCACAGGTCATGGGGAGAACCTACAAACTCCGTACAGACTGCACCCGTAGCCAGGATCAAACCCGGGTCCCAGGCGCTGTAACTCTACCGCTGCGCCACGGTGACTCTTGGATTCAAAGCTCTGGAGCACCACTGGATTCAAAGCCGCTGCAGTGGGCTGTCCCCAATCTAATGCAGGTCATCACATGAGTTCTGCAGCCACTGTCTAGTCAAGAACTCTGAGACAGTGTGGGACTTCAAGTTCATAAGTCATAGGAGCAGAATTAGGCCATTCGGCCCATTGAGGCTCCTGCGACATTCAATCATGGCTGATCTATCTCTCCCTCTCAACCCCATTTTCCTGCCGTCTCCCCATCACGATATCGGGCCCAAGACAGCCGGTGGGTGTATCCGTCACAAGGACCCGTGAAGTCTCCCACCCACTCCATGGCACCCTTCACTCCTGGTCTCTCCAGCTCCACATTTCACTCCTCTTTATCCTGTATCTGTGCACTGTGGGCGGCTCGAATGTAATCACGTACAGTCTTTCCGCTGACTGGATAGCACGGAGCAACAAAAACCTCGGCACACCCCTATTCATCGCTGGCCTTTAACCAATCCCCTTCCCATCCCCCTCGCATCACTTCTATCTACCAACCACTTGCCAGGATAGACACAAAATGCTGCAGTAACTCAGCTGGACAGGCAGCATCTCTGGGTGGAAGTAATGGGTGATGTTTCGGGTTGAGACCCTTCTTCAGACTGACAGTGAGTGGAGGGGGAAGCTAGAGATATGGAGGGGTACAAAGTGAAAAGGAGTCAGGATTTGTTCTACCCCCACCTCCTTTCCAGCTTTCTCCCTCCTCCCATCCCCTCTACAATCAGTCTGAAGAAGGGTCCCGACCCAAAACATTGCCTATCCATTCCGTCCACATTTAAAAGAGAGGTGTATGGATAGGAAAGGTTTAGTGGGCTACGGGCCAAATGCGGGCGGGTGGGTGATGAGGCATCTTGTGCAGATGGGGATCTAGTGTAGATGGGGCCATGCGGCATTGGCATGGTGGGTCGGCATGGGCAAGTTGGGCCGAGGGGCTTGTTTCCGTGCTGTATGACTATGCCCTGCTGAGTTACCACAGTACTTAGTGTTCATCTCAACAACGTTAAACTTCAATTCTCGACGACACAGAACACTAGGGGAGGACGACGGGAAAGTGTACGGAATGAAAATTCCGATCGTTTGGAAAGGTCCCAAGCAATATTGTTTGTAATGGGAGTGGAGCGGCCTGGGTGTGTGTGTGTGTGTGTGTGTGTGTGTGTGTGTGTGTGTGTGTGTGTGTGTGTGTGTGTGTGTGTGTGTGTGTGTGTGTGTGAGTGTGTGTGTGTGTGTGTGTGTGTGTGTGTGTGTGTGTGTGTGTGTGTATTATGTATCCTATATGTCCGTTTATATCTGGGTGGAAATTGCTATTTATAAAAACAGCTGAGCGATGCTTTTGGTCGGGGGAAAGGGCACACTCCAGGCGGTTTGTTAGTCAGGCTCGTGAGTGTTTACTGCTATTCTGCTTACTAGTTCCGAAATTCCACACTTGTCTCCTGACCACACTTAAACCACGAGGTTCCTGTGGTCTTATGAGCCCTGCCCTGCCCAGCCGGCGATATCAGTCCAACCTACACCGGACCCCATGTGAGTGGCACGAGCCAGAAGGGTGTTTAGTTTGGTTTAAGATAGACACAAAATTGCTGGAGTAACTCAGCATCTCTGGAGAGAAAGAATGGGTGGCGTTTCGGCTCGAGACCTTTCTTCAGTTTAGTTTAGTATAAAGTTTGAGCGCAGAAACAGGCCCTTCAGCCCACCGCGTCCACACCGACCAGTGATCCCCGCACACTAAGCCATGATGATATTGAATGGCGGTGCAGGCTCGAAGGGCCGAATGGCCTACTCCTGCACCTATTTTCTATGTTTCTACGTTTCTAACACGCACTAGGGCCAATTTTACATTTACACCAGACCAATTAACCTACAATCCTGCACGTCTTTGGAGTGTGGGAGGAAACTGAAGACCTCAGACAAAACCCACGCAGAACGTACGGGGAGAACGCACAAACTTCATACAGACAGCACCCATAGTCAGGATCGAACCAGGGAGAAGGAGGAATGACTGGGGTGGGACTAGTCTTTGATTATGTCGGCTGCTTTTCCAAGGTAGCGTGAAGTGTGGATGGAGTCAATGGTGGGGAGTCTGGTCAATGTGATGCACTGGGCCACTACAACTCTACAATTACTTGTGTCTTGCGCAGAGCTGTTCCTGAACCAAGCTTGGATTCAACCCAACAATATGCTTTCTATTGTGTATATGTACTTGGGAGTATTCCCATCAACACAATCAGTCTGAAGAACCATCCTATCAACAACTAGAGAGCCGTCCTGACTTACCATCCGCCTCATTGGAGACCATCGCACTATCTTTAATCGGACTTTGATAGACTTTATCTTGTACTAAACATTATTCCCTTTATCCTGTATCTGTACACTGTGGACGGCTCGATTGTAACCATGTATAGTCTTGCCATTGACTGGATAGCACGCAACAAAAAGCTTTTCACCGTACCTCGGTACACGTGACAATAAAATAAAATAAACTATGAAGGTGCCGACCCAAAACATCACCTGTCCATGTTCTCCAGAGATTCTGCCTGACCCGCTGAGTTACATTGTGTCTTGTTTTGTAAACTAGCATCTGCAGTTCCTTGTGTCTATTCTATAGTTCATCTTGGCATTGTGCCCAACAAAGACATGATGGGCTGAAGGGCCTGTTCCTGTGCTGTACTGTGGTCTAGGTAAGAAGAATAGACAGGAAGGAATTCAGTCATGGGCTGGAGATCGTGAGAGGGAACGGTCAGAATGGACAAAAGATCAGGCCACAGAAAACAGAAGGAATTAGAGATTTGGCACATCAATTCAGAATGAAACACATGGAGTGGAGAATGCTTCGAACAAATTTAGATGAGATATAGATCGCCTGTGCTTCTAATTCATGGCAAATGCAACTTTGACATTCTAATTACCATTCCATCGACAAAACACACAATGACATAATTAGAAGCTTTCCTCTTTTTTTCCAGAATTCAATTAGTGAGTTTATTTGAAGAATGATCTGATATTGCAGTTGGTCAAGAGATAGGATCGCAAATGGACTTTGTGAAGTTTACAGAATACTACTGCTGTCAACAAAAACTAGAAACCCGGTTGAAGAAGGGTCTCAACCCAAAAGGTCACCCACCCATGTTCTCCAGAGATGCTGCCTGACCCGCTGAGTTACTCCAGCACCTTCTGTCCTTTGTTTTCGTAACCTAGCACCTGCAGTTCCTCTGACTTTTAAAATGCCTGTTACGAACAGTCATTGTCAGAAAATTTTAGCCAAGATAAATAGTTTCAAAGTAATATATTACAGATACCTTTATTCAAGCAAAGCTTATTGCCTTAAAATACAACGATATAATGCATTGCTTAGTTTAGTGATACAGTGTAGAAATAGGCCCTTCAGCCCACTGAGTCCATGCCGGCCATTGATCATCCCCTACACTAGTTCTATCCTACACATAGGGACATTTTACAGAAGGTAGACAAAAGTGCTGGAGAAACTCAGTGGGTGCAGCAGCATCTATGGTGCGAAGGAAATAGGCAACGTTTCGGCCCGAAACGTTGCCTATTTCCTTCGCTCCATAGATGCTACTGCACCCGCTGAGTTTCTCCAGCACTTTTGTCTACCTTCGATTTTCCAGCATCTGCAGTTCCTTCTTAGACATTTTACAGAAGCCAATTAACCTATTAATTTTTTATTGTTTTTACTCTCTTTTTTAATGTTTTTATTGTCTTGTAATAATTTTTTGTTCATGATTAGTCATGTACAGCACTTTGTTGCAACAGTGGTTGTTTTTAAAGTGCTCTATAAATAAAGTTATTATTATTATTATTATTATAAACCTGCACATCCTTGGAGTGTGGGAGGAAACCGGAGCATCTGGAGAAAACCCGTACAGACAGCACCCATAGTCAGGATCGAACCTGGGTCTCTGGCGCTGTGAGGCAGCAACACTACAGCAGCGTCGTCACTGCCCTGACTCCAGCGTTGCTGTGTGCTGGAACGTCTGTACCAGGGCGCGGTGCAACCGGTTTGCAGTGTGAGGCAGCAACTCCACCGCTGCACCACTGTGCTGCCCTGTTTGCGTTGACAGCAGACAACCAGGAAGATGGTTTAGCTGGAGAGAGAAGTCCTTTGGCTCTCTCTGTACGGGCTCAGACACAAGATCCTTGCTTCATCCCAGCACCACAAGCAGGTGGGGCAGCTGGGGGTGCCAGCCCAGGGCAAGACTGGGACAGTGAAGGATGGCCAAGGGATCAGAACCCCCTAAATGACCACGTGGCGACTCTTGTATACCGACTCAGTGTGGTCCACTGCCTTACATCCTTATACTTAGTGTGATTGTGTCTATTGTACAGTAGGATTATCACTGAACTGTATGCAAAAAATGTCACTGTACTTGGAGATATGTAAGAATAAAGTATCCCCAAACACCTCCGCTCTGTCCGCCTAAACCTACCTGATCTCCCGGTTGCCAGACACTTTAACTCCCCCTCCCATTCCCACACTGACCTTTCTGTCCTGGGACTCCTCCATTGTCAGAGTGAGGCCCAGCGCAAATTGGAAGAACAGCACCTCATATTTCACTTGGGTAGCTTGCACCCCAGCGGTATGAATATTAACTTCTCCAACTTCAAGTAACCCTTGCTTTCCCTCTCTCTCCATCCCTCCCCCTTCCCAGTTTTCCGGCCAGTCCTGCTGGCTCCCTGACTACATTTTATCTCTGTGACACTGGAGACAACAATTCCTGCACTCTGTGGACCCAAACCGTCACCTATTCCTCTTCTCCAAAGATGCTGCCTGTCCCGCTGAGTTACCCCAGCATTTTGTGTCTAACTCCTGCACAGAGACAGCTGCAGGATGAGGTGCAGCAGGTGCAGAACACAGCAACACTGAGACATTTACACTGGGCTGGGTCACACACAGACTGCAGCCCACTCTCCCCGGCGCTCCCCCCACCCCACCCCCCCCCCCGGCTCTCCCCCCACACGGAGCCAGCGGGGAGATGGGTGCACGGCCAGCGGGGGGACCGCCTGCCCCAGAGACCGCTCTGCGGCCGGGCGTGGCAGAGCCAGCCCCAGCACCTGCAATGCAGTGGCTGCAGCTCGCATTCCTCCTGCACGTGGTGTGAGCAGAGCACATGCGCAGACTGCTGGCTGTGTCGGGCAGGTGTGCACGCACACGCATACAAATGTGCACACACACGTATATATATCTCTATATATATAGAGGCTGTCTCTCACTCACACACAGATGGCACACAGACACACACACACAGACACACACACACACAGACACACACACACACACACAGACGCAGACACACAGGCACGCATACACTGAAGCAGACTCACACACAAACACAGACACCCAAACACATGAGACACACACACACACACTGAAGCAGAAGTATATACACAGACAGACACACACACACATACACACGGGTGGACGTGTGCGTGAACACACACACACACATGTAGATGTGCACCCAGATTTCAAGAACGGTCTCTAATAAAAAGACACGCATGTTAACTGCTCGGCACACAGTCATTTTGCAGGAAACAGCCCCGGCCTTATCGCCCACGTCCCCAATATTGGAGGAACAGCCCGCCAGCTGCCATGGACAGTGGGAAGGGGCCGGGACAATCTCACCGTCCACAGCAGCAGAGAGAGCTGCAGTTTCACATGGACAGGTCTGACATGCGGGATCCCATGGACAGGGAGTTGTGACACACTCTGTGACCACACACACACACACACACACACACTGATATGGCCACGGGGAGTGAGCTGGCGGATAAGTACTTCAGAGTGGTTCGTTCAAAGCTCAACAGAGAGAGACCATGAAATGGAAGCCATGCAGCATCAATGAAGATGTGGTCTCCAGGGGAAAAATTGGGAAACCAACCACTTGAACTACCATAGAACACGGTGGGGGGCACGGTGGCGCAGCGGTAGAGTCACTGCTTTACCGTGCAAGGGCCCTGGGTTTGATCCTGACCACGTGTGCTGTCTATACGGAGTGGGTAGAAAGGAACTGCAGGTGCTGGTTTACAGCATAGACACAAAATGTTGGAGTAACTCAGCGGGTCAGGCAACATCTCTGGAGAGAAGGAATGGGTGACTTTTTGGGAAGGGTCTCTACCTGAAACATCACCCATTCCGTTCCCTCCTGAGATGCTGCCAGTCCCGCTGAGTCACTCCAGTATTTTGTATCTATCTGTCTGTACTATCTGCGGAAGGCATTGAGGGTCAATGTTCACATTATCTGTTGGTAACGTGGTTAAGTCATGCTTCGCAGATCCGCCAAGGCCTCTGTGATCTCCTGGTTTAGCCCCCCTTCCCATTCCCACTGACCTTTCTATCCTGGGCCTCCTCCACTGCCAGAGTGCAGCCACATACAGCAACCGTACATACACATGTTGAGATTACAACATGGATGAAAACTGAGCAAACACCTCGTGGAACATATGTGGAGCATTCAAAATACACGTGAGAGACACGCGTGGTGTTTGAATGTACCTGCACCCAGCATCTGCATGTCACATGGACACAAATGGCACCGAGTGTGAGGTTTAATAGGGCACAAAATTCTGGCTTGAATAAATAAAAACAAATAAATTTAAACAGCCAGACAGATGAATGACAAGGAAGAGTAATGTGGGCAAATCTTGGTCCAGAATTCCATCCCCCAGCATCAGTAGAGAGCATTAAATGCATCACATGTGGGATACACCCTTGACCACTTACGTGCACAATCACATTTGATGTTGTCAAGCTGGAAAGCGTGCAGACAAAAATCTATGAGGATGACGTCAGGACGCGAGAGCCTGACTTTATTACTTGAATCGCAGGAGGATGAGGGGTGATCGTATAGTGGTGTACAAAACCATGAAAGGAATATGTCGGGTAAAGACACAGTCTCTTGCCCAGAGTAGGAAAATCAAGGAGCAGAGGACATAGGTTTAAGGTGAGGGGGAAAAGATCTAATGGGAACGCAAGGAGCAATTTTATTTTACACAAAGGGTGGTGAGTGGAACCAGCTGCCGGAGGAGGTAGTTGAGGCTGGGACTATCACAATGTTTAAAAAATATTTGGACAGATACACGGATAGGATGTTTAGGGGGATACGGGCCAAACGCAGGCAGGTGGGACTAGTGAATATAGTCTGTTGGTCGGTGTGGGCAAGGTGGGCCATAGGGTCTGTTTCCAGATTATATGACTCTATAAGGGCAGCAGTGGCTGCCTTGCAGCGTTGGAGACCCGGGTTCAATCCTAACTACGGGTGCTGTCAGTACGGAGTTTGTACGTTCTCCCCGTGACCTGCGTGGGTTTTCCCGAGATCTTTGGTTTCCTCCCACACTCCAAAGAGGTGCAGGTTTAATGGCTTGGTATAAATGTAAATTGCCACTAGTGTGTGGAGGATAGTGTTAACGTGCAGGGATCGCCGGTCGGTGCAGACTCGATGGGCCAAAGGGCCTGTTTCCGCGCTGTATCTCTAAACATAAACTAAACACCAGAACGCAGTTAATTTCTGGATTGTTAAAAGTCTACATCGGTCACGGTGAATGGATGAATCCCAGGATCGTGAAATTCCCGCCGTTTATTGGGGTGTGAAGCTGGTTGTGGTGAAGCTGCAGTGTTTGTGGTTCCACACTCACAGTGGGCCATCACTGCATGGGCACTTTCTTTGAAAGGAACTTCAAAGTGCTCATCACCAAAGATCCTATAGCGAGCAGGATAATACACTCGACGAAAAAGACGTAGTACGGTCATTGGCAGATTCATGGGTAATTTAAGGCCCTATTTCCGTAACCAGCTTCCGTCTCCGCACCAAAGATCCCATAGAATACTAGTGCAGAGACAGAAGCCGGTTATGGAAACATCCTCGTGAAAATAAACGTTATTTGAGAAAAATCTTCTCCTCATTTTCAGAATTTTAATTTATTTACACAAACTGTTCCCCCGCAACGTTGATTACACTGCGAGTCGAGTCGGGTCCGGTTATGGAAATGGATGAAAAAAAGGTCCACGTTCCGCTCCGTTTGCGTACTAAACGTAAGCCCGTTGCATTTAGCAGGAGTGGTCTATCTTGCTCCGCTACAGGATCTTTGCTCATCACTGCATGAGCACTTTCTTTGAAAGTTGCCAAACCAAACACGCACTTTGGGGCAATTAGGGTTTGGCACCAAATGCTCTCCTTACAAGTGGCATTTGTGTCAGTAGAGGAATGTGCCGAGATCGGCAAGACAATGAGAGACCTGCAGAGAGAGAGAGAGAGAAGGGAATGTGATACAGGTGGTTGTTTAAGAAAGAACTGCAGATGCTGGAAAAATCGAAGGTAGACAAAAATGCTGGAGAAACTCAGCGAGTGAGGCAGCATAGAAACATAGAAACATAGAAATTAGGTGCAGGAGTAGGCCATTCGGCCCTTCGAGCCTGCACCGCCATTCAATATGATCATGGCTGATCATCCAACTCAGTATCCTGTACCTGCCTTCTCTCCATACCCTCTGATCCCCTTAGCCACAAGGGCCACATCTAACTCCCTCTTAAATATAGCCAATGAACTGGCCTCGACTACCCTCTGTGGCAGGGAGTTCCAGAGATTCACCACTCTCTGTGTCTATGAAGCATCTATGAAGCGAAGGAATAGGTCAAAGGGTCTCGACTCAAAACGACACCTATTCCTTCGCTCCATAGTTGCTGCCTCACCCATTGAGTTTCTCACCTGCTGAGTTTCTCCAGCATTTTTGATTACCTGTGATGCAGGTGAAACAGGTTTGGGAGGAGCAAGGTGAGTCATACGCCAAAGACAGTGAATTTTTGATGTTTAGGAAGGGAACTGCAGATGCTGGTTTAAACCAAAGATAGACACAAAGTGCTGGAGTAACTCAGCGGGTCAGGCAGCTTCTCTGGAGAAAAGGAATAGGTGATGTTTCGGGTCGAGACCCTTGGGGATCATGACAGAAGCGATCCCTGGAAAGCGTCACTCTGTGCCGCGCCGGGTGACAATTCTGTCAACATGTTGGACGACGACAGAAGCCAACAGCGAGCTGCATCGTCTGACACACGAGCGAACGAACCAACCCTTGAAGAAGGACAATTTGCATTTTTGTACCAAGCCAATTAATCTAAGAACCTGTGTGTCTTTGAAGTGTGGGAGGAAACGGAAATCCAATGGTGTCAGGGGGAAAACCTACAAACTCCGTACAGACAGCACCTGTCTTTGGGATGGAACCCGGGTCTCTGGTGCTGTAAGCCCTGTAAGGCAACAACTCTACCACTGTGCCACCGCGCGCCCTTGTGTCTATCTTCACAATACGTTTTGAATCAGGAACCAGTCTGGGTTGTGGAGCAAGCCTTCTTAACACTCCGAGCAGATGGAATCAAACCAACTAAATTTGAAAGATTTGGGAAAAAGACTTCTGAAATTCTTGTCATACAGCTATACAGCGTGCAAACAAGCCCTTCGGCCCATCTATTCATTGTGTAGTTCTGCTTTCAATACCATTATCCCAACCAAGCTCATCTCCAATTTAACGACACTTTATTGTCACATGTACCTTGGTACGGTGAAATGCTTTATTTTGCATGCACCTCCCCCGGTAAAATATTGTAGCAGACATTACACACGGAACTTGGAGCCAGTACTCATCTCTGCAACTGGATTGGTCAAGAAGCAACTGCAGATGTTGGAAAATCAAAGGTAGACAAAAGTGCTGGAGAAACTCAGCGGGTGAGGCAGCATCTCTGGAGCGAAGGAAATAGGCAACGTTTCGGGCCGAAACCCATTGGGTTTCGGCCCGAAACGTTGCCTATTTCATTCCGAAACTTTGCCTATTTCCTTTCGAAACGTTGCCGATTTCCTTCGCTCCATAGATGCTGCCACACCCGCTGAGTTTCTCCAGCACTTTTGTCTATCTGCAACCGGATCCTCGACTTCCTGACCCACAGACCACCGTCAGCGCGGATAGGTGACAAATCATCCTCCACGCTGGTGCCCTGCGAGGATGCATTCTCAGCACCCTTCTATACTCCTTATACAATGACAACTGTGCAGTCACATACCAATCCAAGTCAATTTACAAGTTTGCAGACGACACCAACGTAGTGGGCCCAGATACCAAACGATGACGAGACTGAGTACAGAAAGGAGATTGAGAATCTTAAAACTGATGCCAAGACATCAACCTCTACCTTTGTTTTTGTTTTTCTCTTTCTTCTCTCTCTCTCTCTCTCTCTCTCTCTCTCTCGTTTATGTACTATGTTTACATATTCTGCCGTGCTGCAGCAAGTAAGAATTTCATTGTTCTATCTGGGACATACGACAATAAAACTCTCTTGACCCTTGTCAGCAAGACAAAGGAGGTTGTGATCGACTTCAGGAAGTGAAGCCGTACATACCCTATACATTGACGGCGCCAAAGTGGAGATAGACAAAAGCTTCAAGTTCCTAGGAATAAATATCACCAGCAATTAGTCCTGGATCAGCCACATCGAAGCTGTGGCCAAGAAAGCTCACCAACTCCTCTACTTCCTTACAAGGCTTAGGAAGTTCGGCATGTCCCCAACAACCCTCACCAACTTCTGCAGGTGCTCCGTAGAAAGCATTATATCACAACCTGGTTTGGGAACAGCTCCATCCAAGACCGCAAGAAATTGCAGAGTACTGGACGTAGACCAGACTATCACACAAAGTCTGAAGAAGGGTCTCGACCCGAAACGTCACCCATTCCTTCTCTCCAGAGATGCTGCCTGTGCCGCTAAGTTACTCCAGCGTTTTATTTCAGTCTTTGGTTTAAACCAGCATCTGCAGTTCCTTCCTACACACAAACCAACTCCTTTTCCATTGACCCCATGTACACTTGACGCTGCCTGGGCATGGCCAGCTGCATAACATGAACAGTTTTTATCCACGAGTAGTTGCTCTACTCAACAGCCAAAAATCTGTAGCCTCCCTTTGATCTGGTATTTTGCTGGTGCACATGCTTGATCAATGGTGTTTTATCATTAATGTTTTATTATTATTAATGTTTAGTGTTTTCTGAGTCATTCGTAACTGTCACTGTATGTCATGTTGTTACTTGTGGGCGGAGCACCAAGGCAAATTCCTTGTATGTGAATACTTGGCCAATAAACTTACTTACTTAATCATGGACCCGTCTCACTCTGGTTACTCCCTCTTCTCCCCTCTCCCATCAGGCAGGAGATTTAAAAATGCACACCTCCAAATGCAGACCTACCTCCAGCAGTGTAATATAATGGTAACTGTAACTTGAAGAACTGAGTACAAGAATGGCATGATTTGTGTCATGTGATATATTCAATGTCTTATCAGTCTGGTGATTATATGTGAGTATGCGGTGTACTTTTATAATATAAAGAAGACCCACACTGGCAACAGCGTGTATTGAAAACCTGTGCCTGTTTCTATCCACATTCTGAAGCCGTAATATCCTACAATGGCGACGAGGATCAGATAGAGTTTGTGAACTCAACCTTTATTTATTCTTATTTTTATTAGAAGTACAATAATATGGTACCATAGGTACCTAGTATATATTGGCATGTTACAATTCATGTACAGCTTCTTATTATTTTTATTTTAACAATAAAAAGGAGACAGAGAAAGAATAGAAAAGAAATAGAAACGTGTGTGATATCAGAAAGTGAGAAAAGGAAAATGAGAAAAGAAAGAAAATGAAGAGAAAAGAAGCAGAGGTAGAAAGCAGAAGAATAAAGGAGAGATAGCTATTTGTTATTCTTGACCACCATTCACCCAGTCCTGAAACGGATCGTTTCTATGTTTGTATTGCACCACATGCTTCCAAGAAAACGACAAATGGAGACCAAATCCTTTGGAATTGGTCTACTGTTATATACAGTGCAGGACTGTTTTGCAATATGTTTAACATTTTAAACAACAAATACAGAGCTGGGTCGCAGTTGTTTGCGATCTGGACACGATAGGCCGCAGATTCTTCCATGCATGGGACTGTAGTTTAAACCAGCAGCTGTACAAATCGTCGAGAGTTTGTCAGGCTATCTTTGTGTTGTGTCTACGGGGCAAGATGGCATCCTTGGGATACATAGGCCGACTAGGGACTTTCGACAAGAACCGTGAAATCTTTACCTCATACTGTGTGCGAATGGAAATGTTTTTTATTGCAAAATTACATTCTTGAAGCTGAAGAAACAGAGGATGATGAACAAGTGCAGGTAAGAGCACAAAACAAGGCTATCCAGGAACAGAAGAAAGCCATTCTATTAACTGAAATTGGTCCTGAAGTTCATGAAACTCTCACCAACATGCTAGACCCAGAGAAAGCAAGGAATGTTTCATTTCAGACTGTTCTTTCAAAACTTGATGCTCACTTCAACCCTAAGCCCATAGAGGTTGCAGAAAGTTACAAATGTCACACAAGAAACCAGAAGTCTGGTGATACTGGGTGAGACATTATCATTGAAGAAGTTGGCTCTACACTGCAATTTTGCGACATTTCTGGATCAAGCTTCACGTGATAGATTTGTATGTGGTTGCTGGATGAGCGAATCCAGCACTGCCATTCAATGTTTAAGAAAGAACTGCAGATCCTGGAAAAATCGACGGTAGACAAAAATGCTGGAGAAACTGAGCTGGTGAGGCAGCATCTATGAAGCGAAGGAATAGATGACGTTTCGGGTCTGAAGAAGGGTCTCGACCCGAAACGTCACGTATTCCTTCGCTTCATAGATGCTGCCTCACCCGCTGAGTTTCTCTAGCATTTTTGTCTACCTCCGCCATTCAATGTGATCATGGCTGATAATCCACAATCAGTGCCCCGTCCCTGCCTTCGCCCCATATCCCCTGACTCCGCTATCTTTAAGAGACCTATCTAGCTCTCTCTTGAAAGTATCCAGAGATAGGCCGACTAGGGACTCCAATGTCCTCTTGAGGCAGAGAATTCCACAGACTCACAACTCTCTGTGTGAAAAAGTGTTTCCTCATCTCTGTTTTAAATGGCCTACCCCTTATTCTTAAACTGTGGCCCCTGGTTCTGGACTCCCCCAACATGTTTCCTGCTTCTAGCGTGTCCAAACCACAATCAACGGTCAAAAGGCAGTTCCAAAACACAAGCATGTCAAGACGGAAAAGGCCTTCACAGCAAAGTTCTGGGGAAAGCGCAGATATGTGCTATTGATGCAATGGTTAACACAATGCAAATAAGTGCCAGTACAAGGACTCTACGTGCTAGAACTGTCAAATGAAAGGCCATATTGCATCAGCAGGTAGACCACCATCACATGACAAAGCAAAGCAAACGGCTCGACAAAACCAAATGCGTGGATTCACAACCTAGAAGAACAGTCAGAGTAATGAAGTTGGACTACGGCATCTATACTATGAACGGTGGGTCTGGAAAGGAAGACTTTCAGACAAAGGTCAAAGTGAACCATCAATACGTTACTATGTGTATTGATATGTGCTATGTGCTGATTGTACAATTATAAGCAAATACACTTATGAATCCAAGTTTAGCAACATGCCTATCACAGAAACAAACGTTCAGCTGAAAGCGTACTCTGGAGAAGTATTGGAGACACGTGGAGAGGTAGTTTGTGACGTACAACACAAAGGAAGACTTTGAAGTTGCCAATGGTTGCTGCAAGTTATGTCAATAGGCCAACGTTGATGGGCAAAAATTGGCTTCGCTTACTGAAACTGGACTGGAAATCGGTATTCCAAGGATGCAGCGCTGGGCAGTTTTCCTGTCACACTGTGACTACAGCAATGGATACCGCAGCTCAAAAGAAATGCTATCGCTGAATGATTGTCCT
Source organism: Amblyraja radiata (assembly GCF_010909765.2). NCBI lineage: Eukaryota > Metazoa > Chordata > Chondrichthyes > Rajiformes > Rajidae > Amblyraja > Amblyraja radiata. The sequence continues at coordinate 4,735,723 of NC_045994.1, read as the reverse complement.
CATGAAGAATCAGATGTGGGCCCTGAAGGTGCTCCCTACATCACAGAAGCAGCGGACAATGACCTTCCAGTCACAGCAGATGAAATTGCAATGGCAAGCAAATGTAGCACCTGTCCAAAGCCCTTTGCAAACATGGTCTTGGCCTACTAGACCTTTGAAAGTGTTCATGTGGATTTTTGTAAACACGGGAATAGTAATGTTCTTGTTTTGGTAGATGGCCACTCAAAGTGGATTGAGGTGGTTACACATGGGTACAAACACAACAATAGACGCATAGCGGTCTATCCTTGCGTGTCATGGATTACCTGAAGAACTTGTCTCTGACAGCGGCCCCCAATTTTGTGCTGCACTGTTCCAAACTTTCATGAAGATAAATGGTATCAAGCGTATATACCTTAGTGCCAACTTACCATCCGGCATCTAACGGCGCAGCCACAAGGCCAGTCAGGATAGTCCAAGCAGCTCTCAAGAAACAAGCTCTTGAAGGGAATTCAAAATTCAGTGTGTCACATCGGCTAGCTAGTTTCTCCCTGAAATATCGTACCACGCCACAGGGTATACGCCAGCTGAACTTCTCATGAAAAGGTTCAGAACTAGACTGAGTTTGGTTCTACCTAACCTATCTCCTAAGGTTGAACGCAAACAATGTGATCAGAAACGTCATTATGGTGGAAGTCAAAACAAACGTAGGTTCAATACTCATGATCAGGTTTGTGTTCTCAGCCCCCCTTACTTCTTCTTGCATATGGCGTGCACAGTCTAAAGTTGTAGGACAACTTGTTCTCTTTGATCTTATTTGATTGTGCATGCCAGGTTGATTGCATTCGTCAAAACAGGGAGGTGGAGGTGGCAATCTCCCACCCCAGCCTCCCTTACCAAGTAGTCAAATGGGAGGAGAGAACAGTAGTTGAAGTGTGTGGAACCAGGAGGTACTTGGTAGAAATTGGAGGACGTGTTAGAAGTGTGCACACAAACCATTTGATCCCAGCAAGCAATGAACAAGGGCAAAGCATAGATGAAGAAGCAGATCTGTCAAACTCTGCTATTACTCCAAGTTCAGATGTAAGACCAGCATCTCCAAAGAACATAGAGACAAAGGGAAATTATCCTGAACTTGACTCTCCTTTAGAACCACGACCTGACACTCCCCCGAAACCACCCAGGAGATCAGAAAGAGTGCATAAACCAGTTGTCAGATTACATTTATAACATTATTCTTGTTTGTCTAATTTACAAGTCATTTTACTTTTTAAGGGGAAGAGCAGTGTGGTGTATCTAATGGTAACTGTAACTTTAAAAACTGAGTACCAGAATGGTATGATTTGTGTTATGTGATATATTCAATATCTTATCAGTCTGGTGAATATGTGTGAGTATACGTGATGAAGCTGAATTTTAGTTAAAATATAAGAAGATATTAAATTGGCTTCTGGGCTAGCTTACAGCTTATATTTAGTCTCAAATTAGGTTTGCCTCAGGTTGCGGGTGTGTGAGATAATAAATCCTATAACATTGTCTCCCAAGTGAGGAAGTGACAGAGAAAGAAACAGCTAGTCACATCTTTGAAGTAAGATGCCGTAAACCAAATGACCAATGTTTATGGGGGAGGAGGCGATAAAGGAAGAGAGAAACAGCTAGTCACATCTTTGAAGTAAGATGCCATAAACCAAATGGCCAATGTTTATGAAGGACGAGAGAGGAACCAGGGAAGTAGAAAGATAAAATGTCGTAAACCAAATGGCCAATGTTATCTTGTACTATGTAAACAAAAGGCCTTTGATGTGATGCATTCTGTGGAAACCTTTTCCTGTACCTCTGACCATGACTAATGTCTGTGAAATGTGCTAAGGGGACAAAAAAAACCCTATTTAAGGCAATGTAATTCTGTTGTTCAGGGGAGTGGACGGAGGACAGTCAAGTGTCTGTATTGGTCACTTGACTGGAGTTCTCCCTCCCTTCCATCGGCCGATGTTAAGTAAAGTTTTGAACTGGTCTACCAAACAGTTTGTGTGGTGTCTGTTTATTAAGAAGCGAACCTGTTTAGTTGTTAAGAAAAGTAGCTTTTTCATACGCGGGGTACTTATGTAAAATGAAGAAGACCCACACTGGCAACAGCGTGTACTGAAAACCTGTGCTTGTGTCTATCTACATGCTGAAGCCCTAATAACTTACAGAAGCAGTTTCTTCCCAGCTGTCGCGGGGTGACACCTGTTTGGTCGTGAGTAGTCGCCCAAAGAGTTGTACCTTTTTCTGGTCGCCTCTGGATTTTCCGTTGTTTTCGGCGACCTGCTGCGACTATGACGGGTGCTGACAAGTTACCGAAAAAATTGCGACAGGCCCTTTAAGGTATCAATCAAGTCCTCAAGCCTTTGATGTAGAACATAGAACAGTATAGCACAGAAATGGGCCGTTTTGGCCCACAATTTCCGTGCCGAACATCATGCCAAGTTAAACTAATCTCCTCTGCCCGCAGGTGATGCATACCCCTCCATTCCCTGCATATCCATGCACCTATCTAAAAGCCTCGTAAATGCCACTGTCGAATCTGCCTCCAGCAACTTGCTCCTCTGACTGTAAACCGATGCCCTCTAGTCTTTGACGTTTCCACCCTGGGGAAAAGGCTCTGACTGTCTCCCCTCAAGAAGGCGTTGAAATAATTTTCAACTCTATGGAATCACTGAGGTGCACACAGTTTGTCTCAGCTACTAAATTGTTGAACTCAGCTTCCCATAGCCAACTTCTTCTGGTGCACGAACAGCTTTGGACCAACAGGCAGCAGATTTGCTGCTTTACAGCGCCAGAGACCCGGGTTCGATCCTGACCAGGGGATCCTGGCTGTGTGGTGTTTGCATGTTCTCCCTGTGACCACGTGGGTTTTCTCCGGGTGCTCCGGTTTTCTCCCACATCCCAAAGACGTGCAGGGTTCTAGGTTAATTGGCTTCTTTCATCTGTCTGCCCCTAGTGTGTAAGGAAGATAGACACAAAATGTTGGAGTAACTCAGCGAGTATTCACTGGAGAGAGGAATAGGTGACCTTTTGGGTCAAGACCCTTTTTCTGGGCACACTCGGGACCCGTTTTCTCCATAGATGCTGCCTGGACCGCTGAGTTACTCCAGCGGGCGTAAACCAGCGCCTGCAGTTCCTTCCTACACCTTGGGTGTAAGGAATTAATGAGAAAGTGGGATAATGTCGAACTAGTGCAAACGGGTGATCGATGGACTCCGTGGGCCGAAGGGTCTATTCCCATGCTGGATCTTTCAATGAATCAGAATCCTGGAACTCACGAGCTGGCAGGATGCAATGAGTCTGTGCAGGGTCAATCACCAGTGAATGATTACCGGCTGGGAAGTCAAAGCTTTTAATTTTGCTCTTTGACTGAGTGCTGACTTATGGAAAGCAGCTGTGCCAGAATTTAAATGTGGTTGATGGAAAGTTCGGGTTCAGTTTCAATTCAGTTTAGTTTATTGTCACGTGTACCAAGGTACAGTGAAAAGCTTCTGTTGCCTGCTAACCAGTCAGAAAGATGATACATCATTACAAGTTTATACACGAATAGAAGATTTTGCATGGATACAATCTGGCCGTCCAATGCACACAGATACAAGATACAACATTTAGTGCAAGATAAAGTCCGATAGATAATGCATGGAGAAGGGTTCTGACCCGAAATGTCACCCATCCTATTTCTCCAAGGATGCTGCCTGACCCGCTGAGTTACTCCAGCACTTCGTGTCCACCTAACTTCCAATAAAGTCCAACTAAAGATTATTCAAAGGCCTCCAATGTGGTATATGGGAGGTCAGGACTGCAGGCCAGCTGGCGGGAGGATGGTCAGGTAACTTAAACCCCCCCCCCCCCCCCCCCCCCCCACCCTCCCCTGTGTCCCACCTGAACTCGCACCTCTTGAATAGGTTTATTGGCCAAGTGGACAAAAGTGCTGGAGAAACTCAGCGGGTGCAGCAGCATCTATGGAGCGAAGGAAATAGGCGACGTTTCGGGCCCAAAACGTTGCCTATTTCCTTCGCTCCATAGATGCTGCTGCACCCGCTGAGTTTCTCCAGCACTTTTGTCTACCTTCGATTTTCCGGCATCTGCAGTTCCTTCTTAAACACTTATTGGCCAAGTATGTACACATACAAGGAATTTGCCTTGGTGCTCTGCTCGGAAGTAACAACACGACATACAGTAAACAATTAAGAATAAAACATAAAACATTAAAACATTAAGAATAAAACATTATCGATTAAAAATGTGAATTAAATAAAATACCAGAGCAAAAGGAGGCTACAGATTTTTGGTTATTGAGTAGAGCTACTACTCGTGGGAAAGAACGTTTTTTACGTCTGGCTGTGGTGGCTTTGACATCCGGAGTCGCCTTCCAGAGGGAAGTGATTCAAAGAGTTTGTGGCCAGGGTGAGAGGGGTCAGAGACGATCTTACCCGCTCGCTTCCTGGCCCTTGCAGTGCACAGTTCGTCAATGGGGGGAAGGTTGCAGCCAACGTATTTCTCAGCTGATCGGACGATTCGCTGAGAAGGTTTGCTATTTCTCCACCTCTTCCACGTACATTCCTTCCTCGAGCAACTCTTCAATCATTTTGTCTCAGAACATTCTGTCTTTTCATCTCTGGCCTTTGCCTATCAAATCACCCCCCCACCAATACCTAATTCACCAAATACCTGCCCCACCCCATCCCACAATCAGTCTGAGGAAAGGTCCCAACCAGAAACATCACTTGTCCATGTTCTCCAGAGGGCAGCATAGTGGCGCAGCGGCAGAATTACCAGAGACCCGGGTTTGATCCTGACCTCCTGCGTGGGTGTTCTCCATGATCTCCGGTTTCCTCCCACACTCCAAAGACGTACAGGTTTGTACGTTAATGGGCTTGGCATAATTGTAAATTGTCCCTAGTGTGTGTGTAGGATAGCAGCGTTAATGTGCGGGGATAGTTGGTTGATGCAGACTCGGTGGGCCGAAGGGCCTGTTTCCGCCTGTATCTCAAAACAATTTTAAAAATGTTGCCTGACCAGCTGAGTTACTCCAGCACTTTTTTTGGTGTGTAAACCAGCATCTGCGGTTCCTTGTTTCTACGCTGACCAAATTTGACTGACAGGAGAAAGATAAAGCAAAAAGCTAAAAATACTAAAAGTATTCAACAGCTTAGACATGCTCAGCGTTAATGATTCAGTTGATGACCTTTCACAGGACCTTTGTCCTGTTGGGGGTGATGGGGGCAGATGGTACAGCTCCTCCCTACTTTACAGGGTTCAATCCCAGGTACTGTACTGTCTGTGTGGTGTTTGCACGTTCTCCCAGTGACTGCGAGTGTTTAGGTGCTCTGGTTTTCTCCCACATCCCATGACATGTGGGGTTGGTGGGGGGGGGGGGTTAATTGGCCATTGTAAACTGTAAAGTGCAGTAAAACTCTATGTTAGCGTGACTTCATCCGTCAGAGATAGGATGTGGACACACCCTTTGGCTCAGCTCCCTCCCTCCCTACCTGCTTCAGGGTGGCCCACCGACGGACAGCAAGCTGCAGACGCCACAATGCCGAGATAAAAATGGGACATAGCCTTGAGAACTTGATGGATGCATGAATTAATTGAAAGATACAGCATGGAAACAGGCCCTTTGGTACACATCAATCACCTGTTCACGCTAGTTCTATGTTATCCTACTTTCTCATCCACTCCCTACACACAAGGGGCATTTTTACAGACAGCAAATGACTTACAAACCCGCACGTCTTTGGAGTGTGGGAGGAAACTGGAGCACCCAATTAGGCCAAAGGGCCTGTTTCCACATTGTAAGACTATGACTAGATTTCAAATAAACTACAGAGTGCCTTTCATGATATATTAAAAAATCCCACTCAACGTTAGTCCTGGTGTCACCGGCAGCAGAGATAGCTGAAAGGGAGGAGGGGGGAGTTCTTCTGGCTGTGTGGGTGTGATCTTTGACTCAGGTGAATGGAATCTTGGCGAGCGTTCACCGAGCAAGAACGCAGACATTTGCAACTGGTGCTTGCCAGAGCCTTCTGAAAACCAGTTGCGAGACATTGCAAGGAGGTCAGTAATTAAAATAAAGCACACCCATTGCCTTTGATAAAAACCTTGAGATACCCCGTCGTTCCAGTTAAAATCTCCTGGCTAATTTGGACGGCAGCAAGAATGAAAATGGGAGGAATACTGAACATATTCAGCGGCTGCGCAAAGACACAGCGGTAGAGTTGCTGCCTCGCAGCACCAGGTCCGATCCTGACTACGGGTGCTATCCGTACGGAGTTTGTACGTTCTCCCCGTGCCCACATGGGTTTTCTCCGGGTGCTCTGGTTTCCTCCCACATCCCAAAGGCAGGATTGCAGGTTAATTGGCCCTCTGCAATTTGCCCCCTAGTCCGTCCGAAGTGGATTGCGAAAGAGGGATGTCATAGAACTAATGTGAATGGGTGATCGATGGTCAGCGTGGACCCGGTGGGCCGAAGGGCCTGTTTCTATGGTGTATCGAAGAATAAACTCAATCAAAACACCCCAGTGAAATGGGCATGTGGATCGTTCACTGCTCGTAACATTGGCAGCAAAAATCAAGACACATTTCCCAAGAATGCTCCGAGCTGGTGCAAGAACACCCAATGCATTCTCCATCTCTCTCCCATCCAGGGCTGTTGGGGAAGTTGGGCTAAAGGGCCTGTGCCACGGTGCATGACGGTGAACACCTTGCCGCATGAGGTAGTGCAAAGCACAATGACCCTTATACGTTGGTACATGTGATAACCTCCAGGTGGGATATCTACAGTTCACGCTCCTGAGAGCTTCATGGGTTGGGTGCTTGCATTGCAAATGAGGAGGTTCAAAAAAGGTCCCTGGCCAAAGTCAGGGTGGCACAGCTAGTAGTGCCGCAGAGGAAATAGTCATGTCCAAGAGGCTTTTTACATGGATATGCAGGAAATGGAGGCGATATGAATCACGTGCAAGGAGAGGTACCTTGGCATCATGTTTAGCAGTTTTGTTTAATTTAGTTTAGAGATACAGTGCGGAAACACCACTGAGTCCACACCGACCAGCAATCCCCACACACATTAACATTACCCTACACACACTTGGGCCAATTTACACGTGCACCAAGCCAATTAACCTACAAACCTGTATGTCTTTGGAGTGTGGGAGGAAATCAAAGATCTTGGAGAAAGCCCACATGGTCACGGGGAGAATGTACAAACTCTGTGCAGACATGCACCCGTAGTCGGGATCGAACCTGGGTCTGTGGCACTGTAAGGCAGCAACTCTACCGCTGCGCCGCCCCTTGTGCAAGGTGCTCCATGACTGTGAGACATGGCTCCAAATTGTAGCCTCACTCATTACAACAGGAAACTCCTGAACGCATTTCACCCAGGGACTGCGGCAGGGTGGGAAGGGAGGGTCCCACACAGGGAAGTGCGCTGGGACATTTTGTTACCAGCCTCCCTTCCATTGACTCCATCTACACTTCACACTGCCTCGGCAAGGCCAGCAGCACAATCAAGGACCAGTCTCACCCCGGTCACTCCCTCTTCACCGTTTTCCCAGGCAGAGATGCACATGTTTGAAGACACACACCTCCAGATTCAGGGACAGTTTCTTCCCAGCTGTTATCAGGCAACTGAACCATCCTATACAAACCTGAGAACGGTCCTGACCTACCATGCACCTCACTGGAGACCACTGGACTATCTTTAATCGGACTTTACCTTGCACTAAACGATATTTCCTTCATGCTGTATCTGTACCCTGTGGACCGCTGGATTGTAATCATGTATAGTCTTTCCGCTGACTGGTTAGCACGCAACAAAAAGCTTTTCATTGTACTTCTGTACACGTGACAATAAACTAATCTGAACTATCAACAGCACATACAAGGCGTTTTGCATTTAATACAATTAGACAAGTTGGGGAACAGCATATTATTTTAGTTCATGCATTATTCAGGATGTTAAATTTCACTGCAATTTTCGAGTGTGTTGCCTTAAAAATTTTGACTGCGTTGCAAATGTTGTTTTTTAAATATCTTCATGATAGGATCTGGGATAATGTAGGTCACAGAGGCTAAATTTATGCAGAGGCCAGTTCAATGTAGGGCAAAGTCGATAGAGTGGGGGTTTATCAGCTGTTTCGTGGTCATAAGTGACAGGAGCAGATTTAGGCCATTCGGCCCATCAAGTCTACTACGCCATTCAATCATGGCTGATCTATCTTCCCCTTTCAACCCAATTCTCCTGCCTTCTCCCCATAACCCCTAACACCCGTACTAGTCAATAATTTATCCATCTCTGTCTTCAAAATATCCATTGACTTGTCCTCCACAACCTTCTGTGGCAATTAATTCCACAGATTCACCACCCCCTGACTAAAGAAATTTCTCCTCATCTTCCTAAAGGAACGTCTTTTAATTCTGAGGCTATGACCTCTGGTCCTAGACTCTCCCACTATTGGAAACATCCTCTCCACATCTACTCTATCCAGCGGGTAGAGTCGCTGCCTCACTGTGCTGCCTTGTTTGATGTCAGCTCTTTGAGATCCAACTATCTTAGACCAACATTCTAGTTGCAGCCCAACCATACATCTTGAGAGATCAGGACACCAGGGACAGGGGGTAGGTATCACGGTTAAATAACTGCACGCATCAGCCAAGCTGTCCACCACTTCAGTCATGGAGCAAAACCAACTGCACAGCAGCACAGCATTCTGCAAAACGCTCTGTCAAAATTCACCACTTGTTTCCAGGCTGTGACAAATACCCAGTGGAAACTGGGACAAGATTTTTTTGGCATGGATTTAAAATTCCTGTCATGTGAACAGTTATATAAAAAATAACAATTGCACACCCAAATAAAGTTTTACATGTGTAGGAAGGAACAAACTGCAAATGCTGGTTTTACACCAAAGACAGACACAAAATGCTGGAGTAACTCAGCGGGCCAGGCAGCATCAGTTCAAGATTGGACTTCTTCAGTGTGAGGGATCTCGACCTGAAACATCACTCTCTCCAGAGATGCTGCCCGTCCCACTGAGTTACTCCAGCATTTTGTGTCTGTCTGAAGATTTACAGCGTCAGTGACATCACTGCCACCAGCACCTTTAATGCAGTAAAATGGCCCCATGATATTTTCCATAGAACAGTACAACACAGGAACAGGCCCTTCATCCCACAATGTCCGTGCTGAACGTGGTGCCAAATTAAACTAATCTCCTCTGCCTGTACATGATCCATATCCCACCAATCCCTGAATATCCTTTGTCCTATCCAGAAGCCTCTTAAACACCACTATGGTATCTGCCTCCACCACCAGCCCTGCCAGTGTGTTCCACACACCCACCACCCTCTGTAAAAAAATATATAAACTTGCCCCGCACATCTCCTTTAACCTTTGCCCCTCTCATTTTAAATCTGTGCTTTCTCGTTTAGTTTAGTTTAGAGATTCAGCACAGAAACATGCCGTTCGGCCCACCGAGTTCACGCCGACCAGCGATCCCCGCACAGGGACAGCCATCAGGCTATTAAACACAACAATAAATAAGCTCTGAGCTCTGAACTGCAAAAGGCTATATTATTATTTGTTATTTGCACTATATTTGTTATTTATTGAACTTTTTTTTCTCTTACATAGAAACATGCCCTTCGAGCCTGCACCACCATTCAATATGATCATGGCTGATCATCCAACTCAGTATCCTGTACCTGCCTTCTCTCCATACCCCCTCATCCCTTTAGCCACAAGGGCCACATCTAACTCCCTCTTAAATATAGCCAATGAACTGGCCTCAACTACCTTCTGTGGCAGAAAATTCCAGAGATTCACCACTCTCTGTGTGAAAAATGTTTTTCTCATCTCGGTCCTAAAAGATTTCCCCTTTATCCTTAAACTGTGACCCCTTGTTCTGGACTTCCCCAACATCGGGAACAATCTTCCTGCATCTAGCCTGTCCAACCTCTTCCCCCGTTATATACTATGTTTACATATTCATATTTTCTGTTGTGCTGCAGCATGTAAGAATTTCATTGTCCCGTCCGGGACATATGACAATAAAACACTCTTGACTCTATCCTATACACACTAGGGACAATTTACAATTATTCCAAGCCAATTAGCCTGCAAACCTGTACGTCTTTGGAGTGTGGGAGGAAACCGGAGATTGTGGTAGAGAAAGACTGGGAGCCGGAAGGAGGAGTCAGCGACACAAGGATCCGGTAGGAGAATGGGGGGGGGGGGGGGTCTAACCTTCCGTACCTTCAAGGTCGGCTGCGGGAGGCCCGGAGAGGAGAGAAGGACGAGAGAGGAGAACCAAATGAGGTCATTCATTCAGTCATCATCGTTGAAAACATTAGCGATGCAGTGGCGCTGGTTTCCAATGGGAACGGTGACGGACGCACCACACATCTCTGTCCTCCAGTTCCTGCGGACTTCCGCCGCTGGAAGTATAGGATTTTGGTGTGTGTGTGTGTGTGTGCTTCATCATCGTTCCTTACAATGCCGTGTACGACAGTGATCGCAACTTCTACTGAAGCGTTGGCTCGCTAGAAGCTCATCTGCCCTTTGACAGGTCTTGTTTTTGGTCCTGCTGGGGGTCCACAGCCCCCTCCTCACCTGGCAAACCAGGTGGGGGAGACGGTTTAGTCGCCGACTATCCGACCATGGAGCAGGTAGCACGGGGTTACATGGTACCGGTGGCGGGGGGAACTCTGCCCGTCCTGACCTAAATGAGGTGATAGTTACAATGGGCCTTGATGGCTTGCTGTAGCTTAGACTGTGTGACCTAGAGACTAATACTGGCAACTATTCCATACGGACTCAGTGGGCTGTTTCTATCGGTTACTGACTTTATGTGTGGCAACAATCGTACTGATCTATATTCCAAATATTGTATGTCACTGTATCTTTGGTACACGTGACAATAAAAGAATAATTGAGAAGCAGAAAGGTGAAGTATTTTCAGAGATTATTCGCAGAATAAACCCGGGACTTGGACAGAGCTGGGTTTCGTGGAGCCCTGCGTATCTTACATGAATCACTGAAGGTTAATGTGTTGATTCAGCAAGCAATTCGGAAGGCAAACAGTTTGGTCGGGTCTTATTACAGTGGTTGGAGGCCAAGGGACGAGGCATCTTGTTATACAGATCGGGGAATCGGGAACGCTGCAACACTCTATATACAAAGCAGAAACCTGTCGTGGAGCTGGAGAGCAGGAGAAATCACAGAGGGGGAGCAGCGAGAGAAGGTGTCGCAGAATTCTCGTCAGAGAGCGAGAGAGGAGAACGCCTTCAAATTAGGCATGGCTTGAGGAGATTTTGCAGTGGAGCAGATGAAATATGTAGGAAGGAACTGCAGATGCTGGTTTACACGGAAGATGGACACAAAGTACTGGAGTAACTCAGCGTGGCAGGCAACATCTCTGGAGAGGAGGGCCTCGACCGGAAACGTCACCATTCCTTCTCTCCAGAGATGCTGCCTGTCCCGCTGAGTTACTCCAGCACTTTGTGTCTACCTTCAAAGTAAACCAGCATCTGCAGTTCCTTGCTACGCTGAAACTTGTCACTGAGGGAGTGCAGCAAAGATTGATCCCTGGGGTGGCAGGTTTAGTTTAATTTTAGAGATACAGTGTGGAAACAGGCCATTCAGCCCACTGAGACTGCGCCGACCATCGATCACCTGTACACTAGTTCTATCCTACACATGGTCACGCTGGTGCAACGGTAGAGTTGCTGCCTTACAGCGAATGCAGCGCCGGAGACCTGGGTTCGATCCCGATTACGGGTGCTGTCTGTACAGAGTTTGTACGTTCACCCCGTGACCTGCGTGGGTTTTCTCCGAGATCTTTGGTTTCCTCCCACACTCCAAAGACGTGCAGGTTTGTAGGTTAATTGGCTTGGTAAATGTAAAAATTGCCCCTAGTGGGTGTAGGATAGTGTTAATGTGCGGGGATCGCTGGGCAGCGCGGACCTGGTGGGCCGAAGGGCCTGTTTCCACCCTGTATCTCTAAACTAAACTAAACTGGGAACAATTTACAAAAGGCAATCAACCTACTACAATTAACTGCACGTCGTTGGAATGAGGGAGAAAACCAGAGCACCTGGAGAAAACCCACGTGGTCACAGGGAGAATGTAAAACTCCGTGCAGTAGGCACCTGCAGTCAGGATTGAACCTGGGTCTCTCGTGCTGTGAGGCAGCAGCTGAACCGCTGCGCCACTGAGCTGAGCTAAAAGATCAGCGGTGGTCTAGGCAATGTGAGGAGCGGGTGCAGAGAGTTAACAGGTCACCTCCTCTCTCGTGGTCCAAGCTCCAGGCGGTCCCATAGAACCATCGACGTCGACCAAGGCGCCACACCTCAGCTGCGTCCACGTTTCAGGGGGGGGGGGGGCCCCGTGGCGCAGTGCTGGAGCTGCTCTCTCACAGCTCCAAAGACCCAGGTTCGATCCCAACCTCTGTGTTCGATCCTAGTTGTCCGTGATGGTGTGGGTGTACAGAACTACTCCACAACCTGATGAACGGGAACAACTCAACCATCAGCCAGGCTTGTCCCGAGCTTCGACTAATTTGAGCGCCACGGTGGCACAGAGGGTGGAGCAGCTGCCTCACAGCGCCAGAGACCCGGGTTCGATCCTGACTGCAGGTGCTGTCTGTGTGGAGTTTGCACGTTCACCCTGTGACCTGCGTGGGTTTACCACACTTTCCTCCCACATCCCAAGGATAATTGGACCTCTGTAAATTGTCCCTCGTGTGGAGGGAGTGGTTGGAAAAGTGGGAGAACATGGAACTGGAGTGAATGGAAGATCGCTGGTCAGTGTGCAATCGGTGGGCGGAAGGGTCTGTTTCCATGCTGTGTCTCTCAACTAAACTAATCTAAACTCTTTTAAAGTAGGCCACATTCCCACTCTTCCTGTTTCCAAGCCACTTTCACAGTGTGCGTATGTCACTATCAATTACTTTTCAGCAAAAATAATTTTTGTTAAAATTAAAAGCGACAAGGGTTAATTTCACAGAGACAAGTCTTCTCATTGAAGCCTTTCAATCAACCTTCAAACTGGCAGCCTCTGGAGTTTTGATTTACATCTTGGAAAAAGTTAATGACTTCCCTGCTTTGGACTGAATCATTATTCGGGGCGCTGCGATGTCGAGCGGCCTATTTATAGCCCACTGGGTCCTGGTTTTGTTTTAAAGACGCTGAGTCGTGTTACTTGCTCACGCACGCCTCAGGAACAGGGAAGAGGGTGGGAGAGAGAGGGGAACTGGGCCAGGCTGTGAGGGGTAACAGGGTTTAAACACCAGTCACCTTCCGACTGACCAGTGAGAAAGATCACTCACACAATCATAGAAGCGGCACGGTGGCGCAGCGGTAGAGTTGCTGCCTTATAGCCCCAGGGACTATCACAATGTTTGGCCGGGTGCATGGATAGGATAGGTTTAGGGGGATATGGGCCAAGCGCAGGCAGGTGGGACTAATGAAGATGATGCATGTTGGTCAGAGTGGGCAAGATGGGCCTGTTTCCACATTAAATGACTCTATAAGGGCGGCACAGATGCTGCCTTACAGCGCTGGAGACGTGTGTTTGATCCTAACTACGGGTGCTGTCTGTGTGGAGTTTGTATGTTCTCGCTGTGACCACGTGGGCTTTCTCCGGGTGCTCTGGATTCGCCCACATTCCAAAGACTGGCAGGTTTGTCGGTTGTGTGGGAAAGAACTACAGATGCTGGTTTAAATCAAAGGTGGACACAAAATGCTGGAGTAACTCAGCGGGACAGACAACATTTCTGGAGAGAAGGAATGGGTGACGTTTCAGGACGAGACCCTTCTTCAGAGATTTCTAGGTTCATTGGTCGGAGTTCTTCAGCTTTATTCTCTGGAGCGCAGAAGGTTAAGGGGGGACTTGATACAGGTCTTTAAAATGATGAGAGGGATAGACAGGGTTGATGTGGATAAGCTTTTCCCACTGAGAGTAGGGAAGATTCAAACAAGGGGACATGACTTGAGAATTAAGGGACAGAAGTTTAGGGGTAACATGAGGGGGAACTTCTTTACTGAGAGAGTGGTGGCTGTGTGGAATGAGCTTCCAGGGAAGGTGGTGGAGGTAGGTTCGTATTTATAATTTAAAAATAAATTGGATAGTTATATGGACGGGAAAGGAATGGAGGGTTATGGTCTGAGCGCAGGTAGATGGGACTAGGGGAGAATACGTGTTTGGCACGGACTAGAAGGGTCGAGATGGCCTGTTTCCGTGCTGTAACTGTTATTGGCTCTGGTACAAATTGCAAATTGTCCCTCTTAGTGTGTAGGACAGATCTAGCGTGTGAGGTGATCGCTGGTCAGCGTGGGCTTGGTGAGCCAAAGGGCCTGTTTCCACACAGTATGTCTAAAGTCTAAACCCTTCTAGGGCTGGAATCCACACGTCACTTTAGCAGTCAACCAGGTCAACTATGAGAAAGATTCATTCTCCCTGTCCCACATTGGGCGGCACGGTGGCATAGTTGGTAAAGGCACGCGACTCCGAAACTGGCGATAAAATCTGCCATCTCTTGTACATTGTCTCAGTGGGCTATTTCTATATACTTTGTACTTAATCTAAGATTTGATTTGTGCACAGTAATACTTTATATATAAGATTGTAATAAGGGCTTGGACACGCTAGAGGGAGGAAACATGTTCCCGATGTTGGGGGAGTCCAGAACCAGGGACCACAGTTTAAGAATAAGGAGCAAGCCATTTAGAACGGAGATGAGGAAACACTTTTTCTCACAGGGAGTGGTGAGTCTGTGGAATTCTCTGCCTCAGAGGGTGGTGGAGGCAGGTTCTCTGGATGCTTTGAAGAGAGAGCTAGATAGGGCTCTTAAAAATAGAGGAGTCAGGGGATATGGGGAGAAGGCAGGAACGGGGTACTGATTGGGGATGATCAGCCATGATCACATTGAATGGCGGTGCTGGCTCGAAGGGCCGAATGGCCTACTCCTGCACCTATTGTCTATTGTCTATTTACTGAATCCTATGCAAAGAAAGAACTTCACGTTACTTCGGTACAAGTGACAATAAAGAACCATTGAACCCCTTGTTCGATCCTGACCTCGGGTGCTGTCTGGGTGTGCAGTTTGCACCTTCTCGCTATGACCCGCGTGGGTTTCCTCCGGGTGCTCCGGTTTCCTCCCACATCCCAAAGACGTGCAGGTTTGTAGGTTAATTAGCCCTCTGTAAATTGCCTCTAGTGAAGTCAGTGGGAAAGTGGGATAGCATAGAACTAGTGTGCACGGTGATTGATGGTCAGGGTAGTCGGTGGGCCGAACGGCCTGCTTCCATGCTGTATCTCTATACTAAACTAAACCGACTGCTTGGCTGGGGAATTGTACAGACGAGCAGGATGTTGGAGAGATGAGCAAAACACAAAGTGCTGGAGGAACTCGGTGGATCAGGCAGCTCCTTTATCCCCTCTCCGTCCAGTTAGAAAAGTCTTTGCTACCGGCTTATCACAAACACTGCAGATGTCTGACCCCTCTATGTCTAAAGCAGATGTTTGCAATGGAGGGGTGCCCTGAAGATGGAACCCTGTGGGGACAGGATTGTCCCAGAAGGAGTCTTGGAAAGGGAAGGGGAGGTGGGTGGGGGAGAAATAAGAGATGCTGCCTGACGCGCTGGATTCCTTCAGCACTGTGTGTTTAGCTCGGGATTGCAGCATCTGCAGTGCCTTGTGTCTCCATCTTGGAGTGATGATGGGTTGAGTTTCACTCTCCAGCATGTTGATGCCCACATTCCCAGGCCCTGGCATCGTTATTCCCAGGTGGCAGGAAGGAGGATGGCAACATACGTTTAACATGGCAAACTAACATAAGGTGCATCAGATAAGGTGAATGCATCAGAAGCCCACATCCAGACAGAAACATAGAAAAATAGGTGCAGGAGTAGGCCATTCGGCCCTTCGAGCCAGCACCGCCATTCACTATGATCATGGTTGATCTTCTAAAATCAGTACCCCGTTCCTGCTTTCTCCCCATATCCCTTGATTCCTTTAGCCCTAAGAGCTAAATCTAACTCTCTCAAGTGTCAGAAGATGGGTCTCGTGCAGAAATGTCACCCATTCCTTTTTCCCCCGAGATGCTGCCTGACAGTTTGTGTCTGTCTGAGGAAGATAGCAACTCACATTTAACCAGGGGCCACAGTTTAAGAATAAGGGGTAAGCTATTTAGAACGTAGAGGAAGAAACACTTTTTCTAACAGAGAGTTGTGAGTCTGTGGAATTCTCTGCCTCAGAGGGCGGTGGAGGCCGATTCTCTGGATACTTGCAAGAGAGCTAGATAGGGGATATGGGGAGAAGGCAGGAACGGGGTTCTGATTGGGGATGATCAGCCATGATCACAGTGAATGGCGGTGCTGGCTTGAAGGGCCGAATGACCTACTCCTGCACCTATTGTCTAAACATGGTATAATGACATAAGGTGCTGCATGAAACAAACGCCAAGAAAGTGAATGTGATTGTGGAGGTGGATGCTAACGGTCAAATGAAAAGAGGGGGGGGCGGGAAGGTAGCACCCCCTCGCTTACCACCCCCCCCCCCCCACCACCACCCTCCCAACAAGCAGTTGAGGTGAGAATTGCAGGTGGAAGGAGCAGAGCATCCACAAGCACGGAGACTACAGTAAAATTGTCACCATGTGATCGATGGTCAGGGTGGACTCGATGGGCCGAAGGGCCCGTTTCCATGCTGTATCTCTAGGGTCAAGAATTAGAGGGACTGGAGGGTCTCCAGCAGCGTCTGTAGCACAGGAAGCTCTCCATCTCTTCAAGCAAGGCTCAGCATCAGCGGCCAAGCAGATCACCCTCCCTCCAGCAACACACAAAGTGCCTGGGGAACTCGGCTGGTCAGGCAGCGTCTGTGGAGGGAATGGACAGGCCCCACTCAAAACATCACCTGTCCGTTCCTTCCATCGATTTTAGCTTCAGTTTTAGTTTTAGAGATACAGCACAGAAACAGGCCCTTCGGCCCACCAACCAGCGATCCCCGTACACTAACACTACCCTACACACAATAGGGACAATTTACACTTTTACCAAGCTGACTCACCTAGAAACTTGCGCATCTTTGGAGTGTGGGAGGAAACCGAAGATCTCAGAGAATCCCACGCGGTCACGGGGAGACGTACAAACTCTGTACAGACAGCACCCGTAGTCGGGGTCGAACGTGGGTCTCTGGAGCTATAAGCGCTGTAAAGCAGCAACTCTACCGCTGCGCCACCGTGCCTGACCTGCTGAGTTCCTCCAGGGCTTGGTGTTTTGTTTAAGATTCAGCATCGGCACTGTCTGGTCTCTCCACCCTCTCCCCAAGGCTGGTCTGAGCCAGCTCTGGTTTCCTTTCCACCACCTTTCAGGTCGCGAGTCTCCCAGTTAAAGGTCTTGCTCACACTCCCCCTTGCAGTGTCTATTCCCTTCATAAAATCAATGCTTCCTGGTCATGGAGCCCACAGATAGAAGCAGCTTCACTTCCTCTCTCAAAACCCATCCTAACCCCAGAAACAAGGTACCACAAATGCTGGTTTACAAGAGAAGACACTGAGCGTGGGCCAGGCAACATCTCTGGAGAACACAGACAGGTGATGTATTGGGCGGGACCCTGCTTCAGGCCGAGTTACTCCAACAATTTGTGCCATAACCCAGTCCATCTTCATCGAATCTCCCCTCCCCTCCTCTCCTCCCCATTCTGAACTCCCTCAGCCCTGACACCACTCATGTGCATCTTCTCCACACCCTCTTTGGCACCTTGACATCCTACAACATAGCAAGCAGCATGGTTAAGAATACTGTGATGAGACCCAAACGCTGATTTATAGAGACTCAAACACTAGAGCTCAAGGACTGGAGCGGATATAAAGAAAGGAGGGGTGTCCACTACGAGATTGGAATTTAAAGAGAGTTTTAAATTCAAAGCACAGATAGTCCCAAACAGTAACGTGTAGTTTAGGTGTATCACCTGCACAGAGGTAGTGTGAACAGGAGAGAAGCAAGATGTATAATGAGTAAAGATCGATAATCTACCTCTGCTCCAAGACAATTTCATTGCTTGTTGGACAGCCTCCAGCTAGATATAAAATTGAAGAGCACCTCCTTTTGTAACGCACAAAATGCAAAAATGCCCATTGAAAGAGCAGCGACATCTATCAGTAATAGGAGAGTCTAGGACCAGAGGGCGCAGCCACAGAATACAAGGACATCAAAATGGAGATGAGAAGGAATTTCTTTAGCCAGGTGGTGGTAAATCTGTGGAATTCATTGCCACAGATGGCTGTGGAGGCCAAGACATTTTGATATTTTTAAGGCAGAGATTGATAGGCTCTTGATTTCGGAAGGGTGTCAAAGGTTACGGGGAGAAGGCAGGAGAATGGGATTGAAGGGGGAAAAAAAAACCAGATCAGCCATGATTGAATGGTGGAGTAGACTCGATGGGCTGAATGGCCCAATTCTCTGCTCCTACGTCTTATGGTCAGGAGTGCTCAGAATTAGAATTCAGAATAGATTTAGTAGATCTTGCAGTAATGCTAATCTTGAAAGTAAAGCTCACACCAATTGTTATTCCCAAACTGGGACTGCCGAGGCAAGGTACGACAGAGCTGGGACTGCTTTATCTCATCCCAAACATCTCGTGGGAGTTGAGAAAGTGGGGATACCAGGCAAGGCCGAGTTCACCCTCACGAGGAAGTCAATTCACTCTTGCATCCATTTAACGAATGGAAACAAGGCAACTTTAGTCCACAACTCATTCCATGCCACTCAGTACTCAGACGCAACACAGATGACTCGGCTTCCACCCTGACTACGGGGGTTGTCAGTACAGAGTTTGTACATTTTCCCTGTGACCACGTGGGTTTTCTCCGGGTGCTCCGGTTTCCTCCCACATTCCAAAGACTTGCAGGTTTGTAAGTTAATTGACTTCTGTAAATTGTCCCTAGTGTGTTGGATAGAACTAATGTGCAGGTTGATCGCTAGTCGGCACGGACTAGGTGGGCCGAAGGGCCTGTTTCCATGCTGCATCTCTAAACTAAACCAAACCTTTCACCCCAGGGATCAATCTTCACTGCACTACCTCAGTGACATGTATCAGCTTTGTATACAAAGTCTAGACCCATGGAGTCTAGATGCATGGTACACAAAAATGCTGGAGAAACTCAGCGGGTGAGGCAGCATCTATGGAGTGAAGGAAATAGGAGACGTTTCGGGTCGAGACCCTTCTTCAGACTGGATGCATGAAATGTTTTTGATGCCCCTAGGTTAATTGGCTTCTGTAAATTGTCCCTAGTGTGTAGGGTGGAACGAGTGTACGGGGACTCGGTGGGCCAAAGGGCATGTTTCCGCGCTGTATCTCTAAAGTCTAAATCTCTGAGAGTCTAAAGAGTGATCACTGGTCGGCACGGACTCGGTGGGCCGAAGAGCCCGTTTCCACACTGTATCCCTAAACTGAAGTAAACTATATCACCTCTAATTTACTTTTAAACCCCAGCCTCTCAGTTACACTTCAACCAACTCCTGCAAATTAAACCTTCATGGAAAGAGGGAGAGCTCAGAAAGAACATCCAATATTCCTGCTTTGTATCTCTTCACATTTCCCAGGCCCACACGCCAACTGATCTTTTAAAAATAGTTTCAATGGCAACGACAGCTACTGTAATTCTGTTACCACTTTCCAAAAGCTACAATTTATTCACATCATTAGTGCAATTAATGTAATTATTAACTTTCCGCAAAGAGAGAGAATTGTCCTTAAAATAGTTACTGTTTAAAAAAAATGCTTCCACCCACTTGCTGTCAGCTGCTGGTCGTTCTTTCCCGATAACACATCCTCCCTCCCTCCCCCTGCTCCTGGGCAGATGCAAGAATCATGTGCTTGGCATCAGCCACCCTCGACTCGATCTCCCTCAAACCCCAGCCCTAGTCCCGAGGAGAATGGGTAGAAAATGGAGGAGAGCTCAAGGCAAGAGAGAGTGGGCCACAGAAATCTCCCAATTCTATTAAAATACACCACTGCTCATAAGTGATAGGATGAGAATTAGGCCATTCGGCCCATCGAGTCTACTCCGTCATTCAATCACGGCTGATCTATCTCTCCCCCTCAACCTCATTCTCCTGCCTTCTCCCCGTAACCCCTGACACTCGTACTGGATGCAAGGAACTGTAGATGCTGGTTTACAAAATACGACACAAAGTGCTGGAGTAACTCAGCAGGTCAGACAGCATCATGAGTGGGATGGGCGACGTTTCAGGGTCGGGACCCTTCTGCAGAATCTACCTTCTGTCCTGACTATTTTATAACGCAGCACCGTTGCAACAAACCCAAAATAGAACTGGGTCAACTTGAACTACATTTAAACCGCAACGTGTTGGAGGAACTCAGTGGGTCAGGCAGCGTGGGTGGTTGAGAATTGACAGCTAATATTTCAGGCCGGGAGATTGACACAAAACGCTGGAGTAACTCAGCGGGACGGGCAGCATCTTTGGAGACAAGGAATGGCCTGCCCGTCCCGCTGAGTTACTCCAGCATTTTGTGTCTATCTTCGGTTTAAACCAGCAACTGCAGTTCCTTCCTACTCATTGCGGGTCAGGGCCCTTCTTCAGAATGGAGTAGAGGGGAGGAAGCTGGAAAAGAGAGGTGGAGATGGCGAGTGATAGGTGGATACAGGAGGGGGGTTTGGTGGAGTGAGTGACAAATGCTTGAGAGGAGAGGGGGAGTGAAATGTAAAGCAGAGGAAGGAATATAAGTGGAAGAGGTGGGAGCGAGGGGAAAAACAAGGGGATAATATGGGATTTGGGTTAAGTGTAGATTCTGTAACTTGTCCCTAGTGTGTAGGGCAGAGTTAGTGTGCGGGGCTCGCTGGGCCGAGGAGCCTGGTTCCATGCTGTGTCTCTAAACTGAACTAAACCCACACAAGTTGCACCCAATGACACAGTGGGCAGTGGGAACTCGATCGGCCAGTGGTGTATGGGGTGCGTGTTCTGGCTGAGGCGTCTCTGTGCTCAGGAGAGGTGTTGGGGGAGAGGGCTGGGGGGGGGGAGATTTAGACACCGTCACGTATTTAGATTGGATACTAGCGCATTGTGCAAATTTAGATCAGAGATACAGCTTGGAAACACCGAGTCCACGCCCATCATCGATCACCCGTTCACACTAGTTCCACATTATCCCACTTTCTCATCCGCTCCCTACACACAAGGGGCAATTTACAGAGGGCCGATTAACCTACAAACCCATACGATTTTGGGATGTGGGAGGAAACCGGAGCACCCGGAGGTAACTCTGGAAGTCACCTGTTCACTCCACATTCTTCCTATTTATTCTGCCCAATTCCGTCATGATTTTAAGCATCTCAAATACATCGGTCTCCTCTGATCCAAAGGAAACATCCTTAGCCTATCCGGTCTTTCCCCAATAGTAAAATATTCCAGTCCTCCCATTATAAAGGTGTAGGAAAGAACTGCAGGTGCTGGTTTACACGGAAGACAGACACAAAATGCTGGAGTAACTCAGCGGGACAGGCAGCATCTCTGGAGAGACATTGAAGAAGGGTCTTGACCCCGAAACGTCATCCATTCCTTCTCTCCAGTGATGCTGCCCAACCCGCTGAGTTACTCCAGCATTTTGTGTCTCTGTATAGTTCATAGTTTACCCTATTGTCACGTGTACCAAGGCTCTGTTGTGTGCTAACCAGTTAGCGGAAAGACAATACATGATTACAATCGAGCCGTCCACAGTGTACAGATACAGGACAAAGGGAATAACGTTTAGTGCAAGATAAAGTCCAGTGAAGTCCGTTTAAAGATAGACCAAGGATCTTCAATGAGGCAGATGGGAGAACCAGGACCAGTCTCTAGTTGGTGATAAGATGGTTCAGTTGCCTGATAACAGCTGGGAACAAACTGTCCCTGAATCTGAAGGTGTGCATTTTCACACTTCTGTACCTCTTGCTTGATGGGAGGGGAGAAGAGGGAGTGACCGGGGCGAGACTGATCCTTGGTGATGCTGCTGGTCTTGCCCAGGCAGTGTGAGGTGTAGAAGGAGTCAATGGAAGGGAGGTTGGTTTGTGTGATGGTCTGGGCTGGGTCCACAACTCTCTGCAATTTCTTGCGGTCTCCACCTGTGAGAGGTACGTCCAGCTGTACATCACAGACCGCGCTGGAGAACCTGATTAGCAGCTGGATCATCCAGGAGAACGAGGAGGTCATAGATTGGAGTTAGGGTGAGGTGGATGCTTAGGGTAGGGGCAGAAAGGAGAGGGGATATGCAGAGATCACATGTACCGAGATACAGGGAAAAGCTTTGGTTTGCGTGCTACCCAGTTAATGTACAATCAAGATGTACACACAAGGTTGTGTAAAGAGAAAAATACCAGAGTGCGGAATGTAGTGCTATTAGTTCTAGAAGCAGAGTTACACCATTCGGCCCATCAAGCCCATTCCGCCATTCAATCATAGGTGATCTATCTTTTCCTCTCAACCCTTTCACTCCATAACCCCCGACACAAGTTCAAGTTCACATTTATTGCCACATGCACCAATTAAGGTACAGTGGAATTTGATTTACCATGCAGCCACACAGTCAAAAAGAGCACAATACAAATGGAATACAACATGAACATCCACCACAGTGGAATCAACATTCGTCACTGTGGAGGAAGGCATTACTCAGCAAAGAATGTAGATTCCACCCGTACTAATCAAGAATATGTCAGTCTCTGCCTTAAAATATCCATTGACTTTACCTCCACAGCCATCTGTGGCAGTGGTTATAACATTACAATGACAGAGAAAAAGCGCAAAGTCCGCAATGTGGTAGGTTGGAAGATCGGGATTCAATCCGAGCTTATGAGAGAATGGTTCAGCGGTCTGACAAGAGAGGGAGGAAGCTGTTCCCAAGGCAGGGTCGCCATCCAGAGCATTGCCCTTCCCTTCCCTTCCCTCCCACCCCCATAGATGCTGCTCGACCCGCTGAGAACCCCTCCGCCTCCCCTCAGGACAAATAAGAGGGGTGTTGTAGACCCAAAATACCAACCCGGCCTAACGCTCCCCAGATCCAGTCCTAATGAGGGACCCAGCCTGAAACGTCACCCGTCCACTCCCTCTACAGGTGCTGCCCGACCCGCTGTTACTCCAGCACTCTGTGTCCTTTCACTTTGTAAAGCAGCATCTGCGGTTCTTTGCGCCTCTACAGAATCGCTGGACTTGCTGCAGGAGATGCCAGCGGGTCGCAGCGTGTGTGGCGCCCATACCACCTGCCTGAGTGGGGTGCCCACCCTCCCCTCCCCCACCCACAACCCCTGGCATCTGTAACCCCTCTACCCAATGCCCAACCTAGGACCGCATTACCCACCCTCACCAGCAGTTACACACCCACTCAGGATACACATCGGTTGGAATGGCACTAGATGTGGAGTCAAACTAACTAAAATAATGCACAAAATATATTAAATTAACATTTATGTTCTTTCTGCGGCAAATAAGAATTTCATTACTATGGCTCATACGACAAAATTCAAACAAATAATGATTTTTCGATTCAATTTGCAAAGAAAGACTGGTTCAAAATCAGTCAGAGGAAATTAGCCTCTAAGACTGAACTGGGGCCACCACTTTCTTTCATTCTCTCTCCTTCTCGTCTCTCCCTCCCTCCCATTTCTCTATCTCCCTCTGTCCTTTCCTCCTCTCTCTCTCTCTCTCTCTCTCTCTCTCTCTCTCTACCCATCCTCTCTCTCTTTCTACCTATTCGCTCTCTCACACACTGAGACGGATCCATCTCAGCAGTCACCTCACACAGCCACGCAGACGTGGTTAGCAGGAGAAATGCAACGCACGCTACCATTAAAGCTGCCCGATCATATTTAGTGGGTGTGGAGTGTGGGGGGGAGATGGAGGGGGGAGAGAGAGATGGAGGGGGGAGAGAGAGATGGAGGGGGGAGAGAGATGGAGGGGGGAGAGAGATGGAGGGGGCAGAGAGATGGAGGGGAGGATGAGATGGAGGGGAGGAGAGAGGGAGGTGGAAGGGGAGGTTGCAGCGAGCCCCTTTTTAACGCGGCTGCAGTAGAGACGCGAGCTACTGATCACTTCGCCTCCTCCCACTGTGGTCACATTACACACACCAACTGCAGCGGCAAACGGCAGAAAAACACCAATATATATTCTGTTTCTTCCCCTCTCCCTCTCTCTTTCCCTTGTGAAACACTTCAAAGTCCCCCAAAACATTATTATCCCCCGGTGCGTGTGTGTGTGTGTGTTTTAAAAAAAATAAAAAGCAAATGTGTTGAAGTAAGAATCGCCTTATAAGGAGAAAGGGAAACGCAAGGCGCACAAGTTGCGGCGGCCGCAGTCACAACAGCCTGTGTCCAATGGACACTGCAACAAGTTAGATGGAGGCCAACCGCGCTGGCCTTTCCCCCGACCCTCCACTGCCTTCAACATGCAACTAAATATACACACACAAACCGTTAAACACAATCTCACGCCTGCACACGACAGGCGGGTGAGAAACGGATAAGCTGAAGGGAAAGAGGGGAAGGGGCTGTATCTGATAAACATCATCACATCCAATAGATTGGTGGAGGGAGGATTTCAATGTTGGTGACACCTGTTTTAATGGGTGGTGCAAGCTGACAGCTACTTGCACCCACAGATTGACTCACTCTCTCTCTCTCCCACTCTCTCTCTCCTCTCCCCCCCCCCCCCCCCCCCCCCCCTCCCCCCCTCCCCTCTCCCCTCTCTCCTCTCTCTATTCAAGAGAGAGTTAGGGCTAACGAAATCAAGGAATATGGGGAGAAAGCAGGAATAGGGTACTGATTTTGGATGATCAGCCATGATCACATTGAATGGTGGGGCTGGCTCGAAGGGCCGAACGGCCTACTCCTGCACCTATTTTCTACGTTTATGTCCACTTTCTCTCTCCCTCCCCCCATCCCCCCTGTCCCTCTCTCCCTCACACTCTCTCCCTCCCCAGACAGTGCCTGCAATGTGTGTCTCTGGGTGGAAAGGGAAGAGAATCATTTACTACAATGAAAGGTTCAGCTGCCAACCCACCTCTGGCGGGCAGCTTTTTCGTGTTGATCATTTTCGCTGCATATTCCTGCCCTGTCGATAGTTTGACACATCTGCGGACGGTGGAGAAAGCACCTCTGTATAGGGAGAGGGGGTGAAGGGAGAGGGAGAGATGCACAATTTAGGCACGATTTGCAACATCAAAAGGGGGGTTGAGTTTCATGAGAGGGAAATGAGTTGTACGGGGGGAGAGGTGGGGTGGGGGGAGTGGTGGGAGGGAGTGGTGGGGGGATGGGGGGAGGGAGAGGTGGGGG
>NC_045994.1:4699827-4701268 GCF_010909765.2 Amblyraja radiata | reverse complement strand
CCCCTCTCTCTGTGTATCTGTCCCTTCTCTCTCTGCGCTCACTCTCTACCCCCCCCCCCTCCCCCCTTCTCTAGATGTGACTGCAAGTTGGGGGCTATGCGTCGGTAGATGGGGTGGTTATGGGGTAAAAGGAGCAAATTAATAATATTAATATAATATCAAGGGGGGTAATTAGCGTGAGTGCGGGGGGGGGGGGGGGGGGGGGGGGGGGGGATAGTTAGTGTGTGTGACGCTGCATGCCGCCTCCCCCCCACAACCGCACATTGGGGGAACAGACCCAACGGGTCTGCACTTAGTCTAGTATATATATATATAGATCCTGAATCTTTATTTTGTTTATACACACACTGTGATAGAGTGAGCTAATTGATTGCACCTTCCTTTATTTCATTGATACTAGTAGCATTGGAAGTGCGAGCAGCCAACTGTTGAGCCTTCCCACGGTGTTGTGGGCCTAACTCAACGAAACACCAATGGCGGGAGGTGCCCACTTGATAACCCCACTGATATACTTGCATCCACAGGATTAGTTGTTTTTTAAGAACTAATTAATATGTAGGTGGCTATTTTTTTTTGCATATGGAGTCATTTATTGTATTTATTGGTGTATTTAGTTAGATTTAGTTGGGTTTTGGGCTTGGCTTTCTTAGTTTAGCGCTTATCCTGGAGTTATAGCACAAGTACTTTGTGTTTTAATTGTAATTTTATATACACACTATGATGTATATATACACACAAACACACATAATAATATATAATAAAATATTAATAGTGCAAAATCAAAAATAAGAATGCCCCATCTATATAGTTTGGAGCTTATTTTAAGGTTGCAGTGTTTAATAGCCTGATGGCTGCAGGGAACAAGCTGCTTCTCCAAAGGTTCAAAGGTATTTGATTGTCACGTGTACCATTTAGGGTACAGTGAAACTTAATTTCCCATACAGTCATACCAGAAAAAGCAACGACACACAACTACATAAAGGTTAACATAAACATCCACCACAGTGGATTCCCCACATTCCTCACTGTGATGGAAGGCAAGAAAGTCTAATCTTCTTTCCTCTTTATTTTGGGGCAGTCGAACCATCCGCAGTCTGGGCGATCTAAGCTCCCGCGATCGGAGCGATCGAAGCTACTGCGGCTTGGAGCTCCCGAAGTCGGTCCCCAACTAAGGGACCACGTGCTCCACGATGTTAAAGTCCGTAGGCTCCCGCGGTTGGAGCTCCCGATGTCGATCCCCAGCATGAGGCTGCCAGCTCCACGATGTTAGGCCGCAGTGCGGACGGAGATACGATACGGAAAAAAATCACATCTCCGTCGAGGTAAGAGACTAAAAAAAGCTTTCCCCAACCCCCTCCCCCATCCCCCACCCCCCACGTAAAATAAAGCTAAAGAACACTAAAACATCAAAGAAGGAAAAAGACAAGACAGACTGTTGGCG